>NW_025964171.1:0-27771 GCF_023055435.1 Haliotis rufescens
AATCCCCCTCTCTTACAAACTGTACAACTTAATTCCCTCTCTCGCACTAACTGTAAGCTAAATTCCCTCTCTCGCACTAACTGAAAACTAAATTCCCTCTCTCGCACTAACAGTACAACTTAATTTCCTCTCTCTCGCACTAACTGTATAAGTAAAATTTCTCGTGAGCACAAACTATAAAACTGAATTCACTTTCATGAACTAACTGTGCAACTAATTTCCCTCTCTCGCACTAACTGTTCAACTAAAGTTCCTCATTAGCACAAACTGTACAACTGAATTCCCTCTCTCGCACTAACTGTACAACCACATTCCCTCTCTCGCCTTATAGATTCCCTCTCTCTCACTAACTGTAAAACTAATTTCCCTCTCTCGCACTAACTGTTCAACTAAAGTTCCTCATTAGCACAAACTGTACAACTAAATTCCCTCTCTCGCACTAACTGTACAACTTAATTTCCTCTCTCTCGCACTAATTGTACAACTAAAATCTCTCATTAGCACAAACTGTACAACTAAAATTTCTCTCTCGCACTAACTGTACAACTTAATTCCCCCTCTCGCACTAACTGTAAACTAAATTCCCTCTCTCGCACTAACTGTACAACTAAATTACCTCTCTCGCACTAACAGTACAATTGAATTCCCTCTCTCGCACTAACTGTACAACTTAATTTCCTCTCTCTCGCACTAACTGTATAACTTAATTCCATCTCTCGCACTAACTGCACAACTGAAATCCCCCTCTCTTACAAACTGTACAACTTAATTCCCTCTCTCGCACTAACTGTAAGCTAAATTCCCTCTCTCGCACTAACTGAAAACTAAATTCCCTCTCTCGCACTAACAGTACAACTTAATTTCCTCTCTCTCGCACTAACTGTATAAGTAAAATTTCTCGTGAGCACAAACTATAAAACTGAATTCACTTTCATGAACTAACTGTGCAACTAATTTCCCTCTCTCGCACTAACTGTTCAACTAAAGTTCCTCATTAGCACAAACTGTACAACTGAATTCCCTCTCTCGCACTAACTGTACAACCACATTCCCTCTCTCGCCTTATAGATTCCCTCTCTCTCACTAACTGTAAAACTAAATTCCCTCTTTCGTACAAACTGTACAACCACATTCCCTCTCTCGCCCTGTAGATTCCCTCTTTTCCAGTAACTCTACAACGAAATTCCTTTTCTTGCACAAACTGTACAACTAAATTCCCTCTCTCGCACTTACTGAAAACTAAATTCCCTCTCTTGCACTAACTGCACAACTAAATTCCGTCTCACGCACTAACTGTAAAACTAAATTCTGTCTCTCGCACTAACTGTACAACTACATTCCATCTCTCGCCCTTTAAATTCCCTCTTTTCCAGTAACTGTACAACTAAATTCCCTTTCTTGCACTAAATGTACTACTAAATTCCATCTTTTGCACTAACTGTACAACTAAATTCCCTTTCTCGCACTAACTTTATGACTAAATTCCCTCTCTCGCACTAACTGTAAACTAAATTCCCTCTCTCGCACTAACAGTACAATTGAATTCCCTCTCTCGCACTAACTGTACAACTAAAATTCCTCATGAGCACAAACTGCACAACTGAAATCCCCCTCTCTCACAAACTATACAACTTAATTCCCTCTCTCGCACTAACTGTAAACTAAATTCCCTCTCTTGCACTTACTGAAAACTAAATTCCCTCTCTCGCATTAACTGTACAACTAAAATCTCTCATTAGCACAAACTGTACAACTAAATTCCCTCTCTCGCACTAACTGTACAACCTAATTTCCTCTCTCGCACTAACTGTATAACTAAATTCCCTTTATCGCACTAACTGTACAACTTAATGTCCTCATTAGCACAAACTGTAAACTGAATTCCTTTCTCGCACTAAGTGTGCAACTAAATTCACTCTCTCGCACTAACCGTACAACTTAATTCCCTTTCTCGCACTAACTGTACAACTAAATTCCCTCTCTCGCCCTAGCTGTACAACTAACCTCCTCTCTCGCACTAGCTGTACAACTAAATTCCCTCTCTCGTCCTAGGGGTCCAACTAAATTCCCTCTCACGCTCTAGCTGTACAAATAAATTCCTCCCTCGCACTAACAGTACAACTAAATTTCCTCTCTCGCACTAACTGCAAACTTAATTCCCTCTCTCGCACTAACTCTACAACTAAATTCCCTCTCTCGCACTAACAGTACAATTGAATTCCCTCTGTCGCACTAACTGTACAACTAAAATTCCTCATGAGCACAAACTGCACAACTGAAATCCCCCTCTCTCACAAACTGTACAACTTAATTCCCTCTCTCGCACTAACTGTAAACTAAATTCCCTCTCTCGCACTTACTGAAAACTAAATTCCCTCTCTCGCACTAATTGTACAACTAAAATCTCTCATTAGCACAAACTGTACAACTAAATTCCCTCTCTCGCACTAACTGTACAACTAAATTCCCTCTCTCGCATTAACAGTACAATTGAATTCCCTCTCTCGCACTAACTGTACAACTAAAATTCCTCATGAGCACAAACTGCACAACTGAAATCCCCCTCTCTCACAAACTGTACAACTTAATTCCCTCTCTCGCACTAACTGTAAGCTAAATTCCCTCTCTCGCACTAACTGAAAACTAAATTCCCTCTCTCGCACTAACTGTACAACTTAATTTCCTCTCTCTCGCACTAACTGTACAACTAAAATCTCTCATTAGCACAAACTGTACAACTAAAATTCCTCTCTCGCACTAACTGTACAACTTAATTCCCCCTCTCGCACTAACTGTAAACTAAATTCCCTCTCTCGCACTAACTGTACAACTAAATTACCTCTCTCGCACTAACAGTACAATTGAATTCCCTCTCTCACACTAACTGTACAACTTAATTTCCTCTCTCTCGCACTAACTGTATAACTTAATTCCATCTCTCGCACTAACTGTACAACTAAAATCTCTCATTAGCACAAACTGTACAACTAAAATTCCTCTTTCGCACTAAGTGTACAACTTAATTCCCCCTCTCGCACTAACTGTAAACTAAATTCCCTCTCTCACACAAACAGTACAACTAAATTCCCTCTCTCGCACTAACTGTACAATTTAATTCCCTCCCTCGCACTAACAGTACAATTGAATTCCCTCTGTCGCACTAACTGTACAACTAAAATTCCTCATGAGCACAAACTGCACAACTGAAATTCCATCTCTCGCACTAACTGTACAACTAAAATCTCTCATTAGCACAAACTGTACAACTAAATTCCCTCTCTCGCCCTAGCTGTACAACTAACCTCCTCTCTCGCACTAGCTGTACAACTAAATTCCCTCTCTCGTCCTAGCTGTACAACTAAATTCCCTCTCTCGCCCTAGGTGTCCAACTAAATTCCCTCTCACGCTCTAGCTGTACAACTAAATTCCTCTCCAGCACTAACTGTACAAATAAATTCCTCCCTCGCACTAACTGTACAACTAAATTCCTCTCTCGCACATACTGTACAACTAAAGTTCCCTATCTCGCACTAACTGTACAACTGAATTCTACCTGGAACATTAGATGGCAAAATTCCCTTGGTGTGTCAGCTAAGACAAAGTGATGCAGATTTTTTACATGTTTGCAACTTTGATGAAACCCCCGAGCACGGGTAAGGTGCTGACAAACGGAAATACATAATCAGGGCGAACCGAGAATCGAGCCCACGATCATATAACCTATGGGCCAACGAAACGCCACCAAATAAACAATGGTCGTCAGTTTTCAACAAATTTGCCAAACAGCATGAAAACAGTTGGGAACACATAGCTTGAATGCAACTGACCTATTCCGTGTGAACATGTGCACGTGTTCACGTGATGTGCGAGAAAAGTGAATTTAACCACTAAAAAATGCAAGTGTGCATGCGCACAGTTACCAGTGTGAAATTCTGGTATAAAACATGAGCAGGATTGTACTCTCTCATCACATGAAACCTTTTAAAACAACGAACATGCCTCGACTAACAGCAGAGCAGAGGGAGAGAGCCATGTTGCAAATGGGAGCGGAAGTGGCAGCAGAGAAATTGGCGAAGAGTGCTCTTCAGCGACGAGAGTTGGTGCCAGCTCGTCAAGTCTGATAGGCGGGTGTGAATCTACCGACGACGTGGTGCACGTGGACGCACGTTGTTGCGTCCAAGAAGTTGAGCCTTATGGAGGTGGTAGTGTCATGGTCTGGGGTGGTATCTACGGGGACCAGAAGACAGATCTGGTCATCATCGAGGGAAATCCCACTGCACGTCGTTACATTGATGAGGTGTTGCGGCCTCTGGAACTGCCTTTCCTGCAACGACACCCACGGACGCTGTTAAAGCAGGACAGCGCCACCCCTCACACAGCTCGAGTCACAAGCGACTTTCTGAACGCCAACAACGTGACCGTATTACAGTGGCCATCCAGACCACCGTACCTGTCGCCCATAGAGCTCATCTGGGACCAACTTGGACGCAGGAGTCGGAAACGTCCACTGCTGCCATTGACAAGGATGCCTTGGCAATTGCCCTGCAGGAGGAATGACGTAGGATCCCTCATCAGGATGTGAGGAGACTCGTGTACTCAGTTCGACGTCGTGTTTGGGTCTGCATCGTTACTGGAGGGGTCACATGCGATACTGAGCCATGTGTGTAGCACAGGACTTTAAAAGAGATCGACGTCGATTCTGCGGGTGTGATCTAATACTGGACAGTGCACCCAGCATGATAAACGTGTCTACCCAACCTGTACATGTTTTTTTTTATCAAATTATTTTCAAATACCGTTTTTGAATAATTGATTTTTATAGTAAAACATCAACTGCTACTAAACTTTGCGTGTGTTTTGTTTTCGACCAGAAATGTGTTTGGTGGCACTTCTTTTTGCCCGTTAGTTTATTGTGTACGCCTTAGCAACACAACTCCACACTGACAACGACAACTAGCAAAACCTGTTTCGCCTTTCCACGTATTGTGCAAATTCTAGGTAGTGATCAATACGTCAGCATCACACCGTCGATGTCTTTGCAGGGAAATTGAAAAGTTGAGTTTGAGAAAAATTATTATTTTATGACTCAACTCAGATGCGCTATCGATCCGCGAGGATTCCAGGTAAGAGCGTAGATTCCCAACAACCAAGCTTTATAACGGGATCGGATGGCCAGGCTATCTGACTCAGCAGATGCATGTCATCTTACCCAATTTCGACAATCGATATAGCCTCGGAATTGTTCCATTTTTATCAACTCGTGTTGATATATTTGATATCAAAAGACACTCAGGTGAGCTTCTCTATATACATAAAGTGGAACACTAAGAGAACTGTCCAGAATGAAGAACCCCAGGACATATCGGAGAAATCTTGCATGCATATAATGTAAATTTGGATAAAAATATTTTGATTAGTTTATTAAGAACTCAAATAAAACTTAGCAATATAGCAGTTGATAAGTATAATATCAATTATATTTGTCACGTCAGAGCTTAAAATTACTTTCACGCACGTAGCACAACAACATCGGTGCTTGTGTCACTGGCACTACGTAGGCAAACTTCGTCGGTCCAATTGAGTTTAAAGTGACAACTGGTAAGTATGGCCTATGACAGTAATGCTTATGTGCTTGAACAAACAAGATTACCTGCAATGTATTTTCTCTTTCAATTGCGTTTTTATTTGCGTGCGCACTTAACCTTTAACGAGGAGCATATTGTCCAAATTCTTTGTACACCTATGGTCTACCTGCTTATATTTATATTTCGAAATTGAATGTTTCTTTTTATATTCAATTATTTACATTAAATGTATTACATTTAAAATGCACGACAATGGATTGCCGCTTGCGCATGCGTAATCAATAAGAACAGCCAAAGCGGTGAGCGGTGTACACATGTTGCAAATTGATTCATGAATGACACAGTATTCATTTGTAACAAATTAGAGATGTAGCAGAAAGCAAAAAGGGGCATACAATTTAGGGCGGAATTTGAATTTAATCATTATCAATGTGACACTTTGGAAAAAGTTCGTAATATGCATGTACCTATACTCTGTTTATAGTGAATAGTTAAACATAGGCATACTTAGGTTTTGTTATAGTAAGAAATCTGCACATTTCTGTTTCAAATACTGGACACGTAAAACGATTGCAGAATTCATATCTAATGTCTTGTTTGCACAAACATAACTGAATAAATATAAAAGTTTCGACAGGAAGGTAAAAACATCTCGCAAACTGACATTGTCTCCAGACAGAAGCAAATGTCTTACGAGATGGGACAGATACATACACTTAATACGATAGAAGCGTCTGTCTTTTTCAGCGTGCATGTCGACAACAAATAAAAAACTACGTACAATTATTCAAAAATCTAAAAATATTCGATACAAATATATATATATTGATTTCTTACCAATGATGAACATCACACTGTAAACTGAGAGAGCGTTCATTTTGTAGTTCGCCACCAACGGTCTGCCTACGGTTTTGACAAGGCACCAACAATCCTAAGCGGTTTTATATATGCCGTGACGTCATTCTAAGATTCTCAGAAAAACCTGTATCGAGGGGAGATGATCACGCAAACATGAACAGCTCGAACAGTTCAATCCTATCCAAACAGTAAATTTCTGAGAAAAACCTGTTTCGAGAGAAAATGATCACGGAAACATCATCAGCAACATGAATCGATATACTGAACGCATCCTCCCCCTCCCCCCCCCCCTCCCCCCCTCCCCCCCCTCCCCTCCCCTCCCCCCCCCCCCCCCCCCCCCCCCTCCCGCCCGACCCCCCTACCCCCATCCCAACCCATTACCCACCTCTCTAATAACTGGCGTTTAAGATTGATTTTCAGGTTCCATCAACTGATTCCTGCTTGACAGGTAACAATCATCCAATGGCTTACAAAGTGTGTGTTTGTGTGTGTTTGGGGTGGGGGTTGGAGCCCTTGGGGGGAGGGTGTAGGTGTGATTTTGGGTTTAAGGTGTGTTAAGGGGTCTCGTTGTGTTTGTGTTTTTGTTTTTTGTTGGTATTGTTTTACGCCGCACTCAGCAATATTCCAGCTATATGACGGTGATGGGTGTCGTTGAGGGAGGAAGGATGCTATATAATTCAAACATCGGAAGATGAGGTGTGGTGAAGATGGGTTTAAACCCTTTAGAACAAGTACCACCTTTAATCCTATTTTTGCATGATGGCAGGGGATCAAAACCCCGATCATCCTTTTTTCAGGAAGACGCATGACCACGTAGGCGGTCTCATACATGCGGAAACTTGTCACTTGTACTTTTAGTATTGATTGCAATTGTATCATAACACTTTAACTAACAAATGTGTTTCAACAACATAACACGATAGCTGTTGTAAAGAAAATATTGAAATCACAAACAAGCTGTGCCTGACAACAGGGACTACTTCGCCATTGCTTCAGCCACAAAATAAGAATAAATTATGGAATTATACACATGGTGTCTATACATCGACATATATGGATGTATTGTATGTGCAAGCATTCTGTCTAACATATTGCATGGCAACAATATACACAAATGTTCCAAAGTAGCAGATCAATGAGGCGACTTCCAGGAAGAGGACAGTTAACTGGAAAAATGGTTGTAATGCTGTAATCAATGTCGGCGTCTGCTGACCGTGTGACTCATCTTGTGTGTGTTTGTGTTTGTGTGTTTGTGTGTATGTGCGTGTGTGTGTATGTATGTGTGTGTGTGAGGGGGGGGGGGGGGGGGGGGGGGAACTTATTTGATATTTGATAGCCAATACATTACCACTTCATTACCAGTTACATATTAACTTATAAAACTAGAGTGAGTGAGTATGGGTTAACGACGCTTTTAGTAATATTCCAACAATATCACGGCGGGAGACACCAGACATTGTACCCATGTTGGGACTCGAACCTGGGGCTTCAGGGTGTGACGAGCGAACGCTTTAACCACTACGCTACCCGACCGCCCCTATAAAACTGGAAACAATTTAAGAAAACGCGAAAATGAAGTAGCGTGACGGAAATAATTAACTACACGTGTGTGTGTGTGTGTGTGTGTGTGTGTGTGTGTGTGCGTGTGTGTGTGTGTGTCTGCCTGCCTGTCTGTGTGAGTGTGTGTGTGAGCGAATGTGTGTGCGTGTGTATCTGTCTGTATGTGTCTGAGTGTCTTTGTGTGAGAGTGTCGTGTTTGTGAGTACGTAATAATTGTGTTGCGCCATCAGGAAAGACGGTGGGTTGGATAAAGGTTCTGCCCTGAGAGCGGGAGGTCGAGGGTCTGATCCCCTGGCCACCACCTTAAAGTGGAATCAGGTGGTCCATATGGCTGCTTGAAGGTTCTTGGCAAACCATCAGCTGTGACGTAGGTGGTCTTCGAACCGCTATGGTTTGGTGCATCTCTAACGCTACTGGTTCCGCTGCTCCGGAACCACCCATACCTTAATCATCTTACAACAACAAAAAACAAATTTTCCATGACACTGATCTTACAAGCACGGACATGGTGCTAACAAACATAGGATCATAATATAAAGCCACTCTGAATACCAGATAGTATGCCCACGATATTGAATTATTTCTAGGCGGCGCTGATGCCTTCCTGAACGAAGCCATAAACACGTTAAACAAGTTTTAGAAAATGCCTGGACTAAACATAAATATCGATGAAATTAAGGCAATATGGATAGGATCAATGGCAACGAAATGCCAATCAAGATTTAAATTTAGCCTGACATAATGGTGATGTTGAAGTATGACACTACTTCATTATGAAATAATCACAAGAATTCTTTCAATTTGAAGAAAACGAAACCTCACTTTAGTTGGCAAAATTACTGTAATTAAAACATGGGCTTTCTCAACACTAGTTCATTACCAATACCTCTCCCAAACCCTCCTGAAGATACTTTTTACCAAACTTAAAACAATGCATGATATAAGGGTACTATACCATATTACAATCGATTGAACCTAAATTTACCTAAATCATGGAGAACTATTTTTATCAACACTTTATCACTTAACATAAGCAACCCATCTGTGACTTACTTAAATCAGGTAAAGGTTCTAGATAATCGTATTACTTCAGTAAATCCATCAGCAGTGTGCGAGTGAGTGAGTAAGTATGGTTTCACGCCGCTTTTAGCAATATTCCAGCAATATCACGGCGGGGGACACCAAAAATGGGCTTCACACATTGTACCCATGTCGGGAATCGAACCCGGGTCTTTGGCGTGACGAGCGAACGCTTTAACCACTAGGCTACCCGACCGCCCCCAGCAGCTTGCAACAAATGGGAAACGTAGATAAATAATTTCCGTATTCGACGTAATAAGCGCCCAGGGCGCACTTAAAATGAGTAATATTGGTCTCTTATTAGAATATTACTTTGGTGAAAAAAACAGAGTTGAACGATAAATATCGTGGTTTATGCTGACAGCCTGAAATGTTTATATACGACAGATAAATTTTTCCAGAATGTCATTGCCCATAATTAAGGGTGCCTGTAGCATACGAGTGCGTATTATATGCGAATAAAAAAGTCTCATGTACATTGATCAGTCGGAAGGGGTGCTAAATGAGATTGTTCACTAGCCAATATACAAGAAAATATCGCCCTGGGCGCTTATTCGGAGCGGGGCGCTTATTACGTCGAATACGGTACATAGATAGGCGACATAGAAAAAGTACGCAGGATACCAAATTACAATTCAAATTCTTACACAGAATTATTTACGATAAAAGAGAATTGTTGAAAGTGAAACTCGTCGACAACGATACCTGCTCATTACATGGAATAGCAAAAAAATACCATGTTTATCTGGAATGCACAATTGTCAACAACGTTTGGGAAGATCTAAAACAATCCTTAAGTGATGTACATTGTACATGGACATATTGTTCAATTTACATTCCTCTAGGAAGGATTAATAACAACTTTCTAAACCATATTGTAATTGCAGCAAAAAGACACATTTATGTTATGAGTATAACAGGGTTAAAGCCCCGCTTCTCCAATTTGGTAAAGGTTATGGAATATATTAATCACGTCGAAGAGTTTATCGCCAGAAGAAACAATACAGCAACGTGAAATGTGTAATTTTTTCTGACGCAAGAAATCCCCGCACGTAACCCCTTATATATAAGTTCATATTTAAGAAATCCACTACAACAAATCGGGCCCCTCGTGTTGCTATTTCATAGTTATCACATTCGACTGATGAGTTTGATGCTAAACATATATAATGTGAACATACCACCTGCATGATCACAATTGTACCGGCTCTACTGAATAAAAAGACAAAACTCTGACTAAGAAACTGCTGCGCCACCCGTGTTGCTTCTATTGCTGCAATATTTATTTTACAACATTTAAACAGAAAATCGTGCAGTTTTGTGACACAATGAACGTGACGTGGAAATGTATATTACATAGCCACTTCACAAACTACCTTACTGCCACAGAATTTACGTGAGTGAGTGACTTGGTTAGTTGGGTTTAACACTGCATGAACACTATTATACCCCCGACCTACATGTGAAGCGACGGTGGTATATAATGATACCTAGGAATTCCGTCCGTTCATCTTTCCGAGGACATATTTTGTGTGCGACCAATAACTTAAAAACTACTAAATATAGATTATTTTCAAACTTGGTGAATACTTTTTATACTAAGGGGAGAGTTGCAGTGCGAAGTTTTATTTCAATATTTAGATTTTCTTTTAAAAAGTACAGCTTTTTTCATTTTTTAACTTAGAATTTATTTGCCAAAACATATGTGAGACCTATAACTTGAAAGCTGATACATGGATTCTTTTCAAATTTAGGGAACAGTTTCCATTCTCACAGACGAGGTGCAGGGAGAGCAAAGTTTGATTGTGAAATGTGTATTTTCTGAAATAAATATAATGTATCTCATGTTTGTGCAACCTACAACTTGAAAACTGCTTCATGGCTTATTTTCCAATTGGGGATACAGTTTCTACACCAATAGGACAGTTGCAGTGCATTTAAAGTTGGATTTCGATAAGAGGATTTTCTGAGAAAATATTGCTTTTTCATGTTTTGATATTAGGTCAAAGTCGGGGTATTAGTAAGCCCTGCTCACTTTTTGGATTGTTTCAGTTATGTCACTTCCAGTCGACTTTATGTGTGAAAGAAGAACAAAACAAAGCTTATCGCTTTGGTGAAACCCACTTGCACGGATATTGTTCAGACACACCGAGCTCCGTGTCACTTTGGGATTTGAACCCGTAACAACCGTTCATGGATAAGGAAAGTTACTGAATATCTTAGTTGCTCCTTAGCTTCTGGTCCGACCGCTTCGCTTACAACAAATGAACGCGACGGTGCAATATAGGAATTCATGCTAAACAGAACAAAGAATTACTTAGACAGACAGACAGATTTATTTCGTATATGTGGCCATGAGACCAATAGCACAATGACATTTTGTTTCAGGACAATTAGTGGAACACCATTTGTTTATTAGATATACATATGTGAAAAGATATATTAATTTCGGGTATATTTCTTAATTTACTAAGAAACTGCTTAGATAAATGCATTGCATTATCTGCTTGCACTTAAAGTACTCTACATGCACATGTAATTAGGTTTCGACATGAACTGTTAAATCAAGATATTTTATTTGTTATATATTACTGCAAGTCTTTCTGAACCGAGAAACCATTCCCATGTTTATATATCTTTCAAACTTTCTTGAAAACAACAACTTTTGTCGTAACAGTATTTACCGATACCCTCCCCATTCAGCACAGTATTTAAATGGAACATTCCTCGTTGTCTGCAAATTAAAAACACGATCTGCAGTTATTGCAACATCATCAGCAAAAAGTCTAAACGATTATGCCTGTACATCTTCATCTACGATAACACAACTGTAATCGGTGTTCACGATATCATCCCCATATTCATCAATGTAAAAGATAAAAAGAAGTGGTGATAGCTGTATAGTGAACATCCCTGTCTTACACCTGAAAGCGTATTGCATCTGAAGGCTACTACTGATTTTACGTTTCCATATATACTTCTTAGTGGTGTCCCTATCTTACCATACATACCTTTTCCGAGTAACTTATGATTAAGAGCGACAAAATCCTGTCATATTTTCCTTTTTGCCTTTTTGTTCGCGAAAAGGTGAGCGTAACCTGCCCCACCGTTGACACCCGTCACAAATATGTGCACAGACAAGTCAATTGTTCATCTGAAATAACACGGAACATATGGTACAAGTCAAAATAGGGAATTGCACCGGACATCATTATTGTCACTGATGCGACATAATGCCCTCCACATTACTAGTGAGTGAGCGAGTTTTGTTTTACGCTGCTTTTAGCGATATTCTAGCAAAATCACGGCAGGGGACACCAGAAAGGGGTGTAACATACTGTGCCCATGAGGGGAATCAAACCCGGATCTTCAGCGTGACGAGCGAACACTTTAACCACTAGGCTACCCCACCTCCTTCCACATTACTAAGATAAATGCTTTTTGAAAGTTTTACTGGGGCCTTTAATGTTGTAACCTTGATCAGACAGCTTTTGAGCAAGAGTCTAGTGACACTTTTTCAAATCTTGGCAGAAAGAGTATGCACGATTGTACTTCAAAAATTGTGAAATGTAGACAACAAGGGCTGGAGCTGCAACAATATTGTTCGACATATTGACTGTTGGAAAGTTGAAGTCATCCCTCTTGTCAGACAGTCTTGTTGAGAGTGTTTTGTCACTTACAATCTTATGCATAGATCTAAATATGAAACAGATGTAGCGCTCTCACTGGGCATCGTTATTTCTAGTTCAGGTGGGTAAATCAGTGGAAGGTAATTTGCTATTTCCTGGTTATTGAACAATATCACATCATCAATATACATGAAGCTAAAGTTAAACTTATTGACTAATTTACATTGATTTGACTATAAAAATCTCTTTTGTTCCACTGTGCTGAATGCTTTTTGTGGGATTCAATACTTGATGTGGATATTTTACTTATAATATCTATCTACTTGCGTCATCCTTCGAAACAGGATTATCGGACTGTAACAAGCCAACACTCCTCAACACCTGGTGTTAGTAGGTTTACACTCACTCGTTTATGTTGGTCTCTTAGAACTCGCTTGAAACTACGAGTAACACGCACGGATACCCCTGAGACTGACGCTCTGATTGATAGTCAACATTAAAATAGCTGTAGTTATAACTTCCTCTGAACACACACAAACAGATTATGTTGCCACTCATAAAATGTTTTCAGGTCTTTCAGATATACAGTTTTACAAGGCAAATATCCTTTAACTATTGTGTCGTCATACATCCTTGTGTCACTTTTTCCTCCGTTTTGAACACTTTAACCGACATGGTGAGGTGTGGTTCCAGTTTTCTTCATGAGAGCTGATTTTTGTGTTGTGTTGTGTGTTGTTTTTTTTGTTGGGGGATCGGGGGTGGGGGGTGGGGTGGGGGGGGGGGGGGGGGGGGGGGTGGGGGTGGGGGGGTTGTTAATTTCGGCAGATATTAACTTTGTTTTTTGTTTTTTTGTAGCAAATATAGAATTTGTCATTCTGAATATTGATCTTGTCCATTATATTCTTCATCGCACAACGATTTAATTTAATTCACTTAAAACAAACAAGAAAGTGGTACAGTGTGTGTTCATTACTATATAATAGTATTCCCTTTTAGGAAAGAAATCATGAACGCCATTATTGATCGCCATGAAGGGATACTAACAATGTACACATTAAAGAAGACAACGAACTCCGAAAATAGGAAAAGTGGAACAGAAATAAGCAGGCAAATTGAACAAAATAAGGGTAGGGCCTCTTTAAAGGATCGGTCGGTAACATTTTAATGTGTCCGAATGTAAACTTCAGCCTGTCCCGTCTATAATGCGCGGGCAACTGGTTACAGAGGGTCTATACAGCAAAGGCAGTGTTGATCCACAGGATTATCCCCACGAGAACTCCAAGCATAGACATATCCAGACGGTGTACTCCTGGAAACAATAACAGACTGACGATGACAAGAACTGACTACACTAATATCAATGTTCTGACTTGACTGTCAGTGTTTCTATTTATTCTGATAAAGGGTTTACAAATATAAAATAAAGGGTCCCTATTCTTGCACCAATCAATTTAGACACATAGTGAGAACAACATTCGGAATGTACGTGATGCAGAGTTACCTGCACTTGATGCTGGCGCCAGTTTGCCCACAGTGTCAATGACAGCCTGGGTCGTCTTCCAGACGAACTGGATCCTCTTGTCCGTGACCTGACTCATGTTATCACATGATTGATGGTAGCAGGTTTTCATGTAACCCCGAAAGTCGGCTGCAAGAATACGTTAAATTGTGTGAGTCCAAATTGCACGGATAATAGAATGGTTAGTTTGTTTGTTTATATCTTTGTTGCCTTACGCCGCACTCAGCTATTGTCCATCTATATGACGGCGGTCTCTAAATAATCAAGGACCCGTGAAGATCCGGGGTAGAATAGGTCTTCAGCAACCCATTCTTGCCGTAAAAGGCGACTATGCTTGTCGTAAAAGGCGACTAACGTGATCGGGTGGTCCGGCTCGCTGACTTAGGTGGTGGATGTCATCGATCCCAATTGCGTTGATCGATGCTCATGATATTAATCACTGGATTGTCTGGTCCAGATTCGATTATTTACAGACTGCTGCCATACAGCTGGAATAAACCAACAGACCAGCCAAACAACTAAATAATCAAGTTGGGACCAGACATCCAGTGATGGACATCGTGAGCATCAATCAATGCAATTGAGGAACGATGACATGCATCAACCAAGTCAGAAAGCCTGACCGTCCGATCCCGTTTGTTTCCTCTTAAGACAAGCATGGGTTGCCGTGGACCTAAACTCCCTTCTCGTTTGCAACATGTTAGAAATGGTTGCACCCCGACTATGAGTATTTTTACACAGGGTTGTCAGTGTGGTGAGCGATGCATCAACAATGCGACCACTGCAAGTGTTAGGATGCACCTTGTAGTGGAAGACTCTTTCTACTCGACTGTTCGAGTATACTTTCATAATCAATACCATGTATACCGCTACGATCTGGTCGGAATGGTGGCAACAGTAGGTATTTAACTCCCAATGTCATGTAGGCGTCATTCATGAATACTCGTGTATTATATCTCAAATTCCATGAATTATCATGACAAAGAAACGATCAAGCTTCAATTTCGTTTCAACATCTAAGCGTGGGCACGGGTGGCCCAGTCGTCTGAGGCGCCGCGATTCGCTGTGTAGAGTTGGGTCCCTTGGGCACGCCAGAAACCTATGGCGGGTTCGAATCCCGGTTCGCCCCGATTATGTTTCTAGGTTTGTCAGCACCATACCCGTGCTCGTGGGTTTCACCTAAGAGGTAAACGTCTGAGACCTGCGTCACTTCGGGCTTTCCGCCCACATTAAGCTGACACGTCGTGATAAAACTGGAATACTGTTAAAAGCGGCGTTAAACCAACTCACTCAACGTCTTAGCTCTGAATTTCGTGAGTGTAGTTTGATTGAAGTGCTTCTCCGTTTGGAGACCATTGACGTGACACTTAATTGTCAGGTCAATGCTCTCCAAACGAAGAAGCTATAGAAGCAGAATCTACCAGAGTATTTATCGTACTAGAATAGTTGCATAACGCGCGATTGGATGGCATTACAAACAAACCTTCTTACCAGTGTCAGTGAGGAAGATGGACGGGATGCCACTCAACCAGAGGGTACTGTGGTCACTTCTCATAAGGTCCGAGTAGGTGATGGTTTCGCCGACAGTAACAGAAGGCCCAGTTAAGGTGGAGATGTAAACCTTCTCCATGCCAAACTCCGGCTGACCCAGAGCGGTGTAGGATTGAATGAAAGAGTTGAGAACAGCTGAGTCAAAAGGACGTCCGATGACTGTCAGGAAGTCTCCTTTGTTGTTGTTTGAGGCGATGCTGCTCACAACGCTGGGAAACAGCTGCAACAAATGCATGAGTCTTTTCACGGAAGTCAGAAACCACTAGCTATACCAAGGTGGAATGTACAAAATCGAGTGTGGACCAGATAAACCAATGAAAGAATACACGAGCAACTCTTTGTTTGTTTGTTTTTGTTTAACGCCGCAGTCAGCAATATTCCAGCTATATGACGGTGGTCTGTAAATAATCGAGTATGGACCAGACAATCAAGTGATTGACATCGTGAACATCGATCCACGCATTTGAGATACGATGACAGCCATCCATGTGTCAAGGTGACAACATGCTATCAACTAAGTTATCGAGCAGTCGTGTGGATCCAATTAGTCGCCTTTTAATGGCAAGCATCAGACTGCGAGTCAAGTGATGGGATAATCCGTCTCGATGACTTGGTTGATTGTGCTAGCATTACATAGCCGGGTTCACGACATTGAGTCAGACGGATCTTCAAGCCTAGATACTAACTTGGACTTTCGGGTATGCAAATGAGTACTCCGAAATCGTTTAGATCTTTAATAAATACTTTTGTTTTAATAATTTGAAAATGGACGATGAGGTAACCTAGTAGTTAAAAACAAAGGCTTCTGCTCGTCACGCCCAAGTCCCGAACTCAATTCTCCACATTGGTAAAAATGTGTGAAGCCCTTTCCTGGTGTCCGCCGCCATGATCTCACTGGCATATTGTCCCAGTTTTGACATTTTACTTATGTGTTCTATAACTTTCGTATAAAAGCCAAACTTTTTTTAAGGGGCGGTCGAATAGCCTAGTGGTTAAAGCGATAGTTCGTAACGTCGAAGACCAGGGTTCGATTCCCGACATGGGTACAATGTGTGAAGCCCATATATGGTGCCCACCGCCGTGATATTCCTGGAATCGAACTCACTCACTCACACTCAAACGTTTTCAGAAGTCAACGTCAATCAACGGCATTGACTAAACAATTGTAAGTTCAATCTCAATTACTAGCGACAAAATCTATCCAATTCTTCAGTGGTGTGGAAAATGACGCAATCGCATTGTTAAATGACGTTAATTGGATATGATTTATGTCACTACAAACTGAAAAGTTTGGAAAACTAAAACGTTACCATGTTATATCCAGTAGGTACACTCTGTGATTCCGCGCTGTCATCGAAGTTCAATACATTGTCCATCACAATGACGCCGATTACTGTTGGTAGCGTGGACCAGTATGAATTCACCCAGTGAGTCATAAACGCTCTACTTCCGCATCCAAGAGTTGTGCAGGCTGGGAATGGATGTACAATGAAACCTTCCTAAAAGAATTGAACTTTTTCTAGGATATGTATGAGCACTGTAAACTGCCGCGCCATACTTTACTATAGCGTCGCCCAGTCGTCTTAGACGCCGCACTTCACTGTGCAGAGTTGCGTTCCTTGAGCATGTCAAAAACCTGTGATTGTGGGTTCGAATCCAGGTTCGCCCCGATTAGGTTTCTAGGTTTGTAAGTACCATACCTGTGCTTGTGCGTTTCACCAAAGTGGTAAACGTCTGAGACCCTCTTCACTTCGGACTCCCTGATAAAGCTAACACGTAGTGATATAACTGGAATACTGTTAAAAGCGGCGTTAAACCCAACTCACTCACTCACTGTGGAGGCATATAGGTTTTAATACTTAATGTGCTAACAGTTTTACATAAGGTTGTTTTTCTATGTTGGTGTCAATAATGTTGAACAAATTTATCAAACAGGCATAGTTACGTATTCCCCTAATTTCTCATTCAAATCCCTATTCCACTGATAAATTACGTTATACATATATGTATAAATGGGAACATCTTACTTCTGAATGTTTAACGATCTATGATTCATGTTTTTAGTCTGTAATTCATCGGTTCATATTGGCGAAAGAATGACAAACCATGCAAAACAGAAAACCTTATCATGTTTTTATCGCAGCTTTGAACAGTATTTCAATTATATCACGGCATATCATGTTACCACTTTACCTGTAACCTCACATGTCGTGTTAAGTTCTGTAACTCAGTTTTCCAACATTTGTTCAGTTTTACATGTCATGACTCCAGCTGGTACATGCTGCACGTGGTTTTTCGCCAGAACGCTTTGATCGAATTCCTTCGACCGCGACACGCAGTATTGTTTTACTTTAAGGTACCTCGATGTTTTCTTATGCTTTCTAATATTCCTGGCATTTAAACGGTTCATAATGGATAAAACACGCCTTGTCGGTTTTGGTTGAAAATGTAAAAGTTTAAACCTTGATCTCGGGAAAAGGCCTCGGGCAAACGGCTAGCGGTTTTACATTTTCAAGCAAAACCTCGGAGGCGTGTTTTATCCCACGCATCATACTCCTGGCGAATCTGGCATTCGAACACCCGCGATCATAAGTCAAAGGGGGTACTGAGGGACGCACCTCCGCACAACGAATGTCTTGGTCTTTAAGGACAAGCCTACCGGCGCTGGTACGCAATCCAAGAGAGACAAGGTTCCAATGATCCAATTGCTGGGGGGCGACTAATGTAGTGATGAAGTACCAATGTGGCTACTATTATCGCTGGCTACATTTAGCTGACGGGAACCTGAAGGTGTCATTGTTGTTCTAATGGGTAGGGAATTAACATGCAAAAGTCATTTTTAAGGGTGAAAATATACGTTTTTTTCTTGTTGTAAATTGCTTCAAATATATTCAAACCTTCAGCTCCGGGCAGAAACATTATCAATAAATAGATGGAAAACCTGTTTGGGTGTTATTCATGTTAGGTCCTAGTTTGTTGGGGGAAAACATTGCTTTAAAATATTCAAACCTGATCCAGGCTCCAAGAAGTCGAATGCAACAAACACCACGGTGTAGTCTCGAGTAAACTTGGCGAGATGTTTGGCCGCCTGCAACATGGCCACGACCCCGGCTCCGTTTGCATTCACGCCTGAAAAAATGGTGAATGCAGGTGAGGTGAGGTGAAATGGGGTCTAACGTCGCACCTACGATTATTGCATGCACTGGCCATGGTGTGTGTGTGTGTGAGTGTGAGTGAGTGTGAGTGTGAGTGTGAGTGAGTGAGTGAGTGAGTGAGTGAGTGAGTGAGTGAGTGAGTGAGTGAGTGAGTGAGTGAGTGAGTGAGTGAGTGAGTGAGTGTGTGTGTGTGTGTGTGAGTGAGTGAGTGAGTGAGTGAGTGAGTGAGTGAGTGAGTGAGTGAGTGAGTGTGTGTGTGTGTGTGTGTGTGTGTGTGTGTGTGTGTGTGTGTGTGTGTGTGGCTGCTTTTCGTGCCAGGACACCAGGTTACCATGCCGCAATTTTACATGAATACCCCACTCAGATACAGTATACTGACTCCGAGCCGATCAGTCCTTGCTTTAGCCCCTTAATGCCGAGCGCCAGACAGGGTAACAAAAAGTACCATCTTTTAACGTCATTTTGTATGTCGCGGTCGGGGATCGAACCCGGACCTTCCGCTCCACTAGACCACGGAGGCGGCCGGTAAATAAAGGAAAATTTCATATTTCACACATATTTTTCATGTTTAAAAGGTGAAATTATGATAAAGTTAAATGTAGATCGAATAACTTGGGCAGTTACTCCCCAGGGAGATGAGATTGAAATTCGAGTGTACTCTCATACATTGATGACCAGATTTCAAATGATATGTGGGCGGTGGGGTAGCCTAGTGGTTACAGCGTTCTCCCGTCACGCCGAAGACCCGGGTTCGATTCCCGACATGGGTACAATGTGTGAAGCCTATTTCTGGTGTCCCCGCCGTGATGTTGCTGGAATATTGCTGAACGCGGCGTAAAATCATACTCACTCACTCACTCACTCTTATAATATGTAGCGCCGCAGCAGTACTAGTTAGAATTTTGGCACATCATAAATGACAGTAGTAGTAGTAGTAGTAGTAGTAGTAGTAGTAGTAGTAGTAGTAGTAGTAGTTGTAGTAGTAGTAGTAGTAGTAGTAGTCCCGTAAAGACCCGGTTTAGAATAGGCCTTCAGCAAACCTTGCTTGTCTTAAAAGGAGGTCAGGCTCGCTGACTTGGTTGATGCATGGAATCGTTTCCCAATTGTGTGGATCGATGCTCATGATGTCAATCACTGGATTGTCTTGCCTAGACTCGATTATTTACAGGCCGCCGTCATATAGCTGGAATATTGCTGTGTTGGGCGTTAAGCTGGAATATTGCGGCGTTAAACAACAAATGGAAATGGCTTTGCTGACAGACACCATTTATACATATTTGTCATATTTCTGACTGAGGCGTATAAAAACTTTAACTCATTCATGAATAAAGTTATGATGTAAAAGTATTTCCTTTGAATATATCACGAGTGAGGGTTTGGCAACACAAACTCACCTGGAGTACCCGTCGCAGTGTCGTAATGAGCGGCGACTCCAACTATCCTGTCATTGGCTGTTTTGAAAAGCTTTCCTTTCGAAATGCCAATAACGTTGTTGCCTTTGACCTGAAATAGAGAAACTATCAGTTAAAGAAATTTGAATAAAAACAACTCGTCCTAGCATAATAAGTATATCGATGTTTTTATCGATGAAATTCTCAATAGTTTTAAGTTACACTGACGGGAAAATATTTAAATTGTAACGTGACTGAAATATGTTGGCGTTTCGTAAATTGACTCAGTGAAAATTAGGCACATTACCACTTGAATGATTTTACACATTGACTGTATCATATATGCATCAATTATCCACATGTATATAACCTTCCTACTTCACATTTCACCGAAACATTACACCGAAACGTCACATTCTTTGTAATAAAGAAGTTGTATCTCCATATCTCCCTTGCTGAATCAAAAGTAGTATTAGAAAGGTCAAAGTGTGCGTAGCACCCAGACAAATTCCTTGGAAGTGTTATGATACCTGCTGACGTACACGCAGTACCACTTCGGTAACAAAGGACGTCAATAGGGGCTGCAATAGTTAGAGGTTAATCTATGGCAGTTTTCATATCACATCCCATGTCAACCCGATACCGAATATCAGCCCGATTTGAAAACTGCCACATAATAACCTTTTTATCATATACCATAACATAAAAGTGTAAAATGTATCTATTTGCAAGTGAATTCCAAACAGTTTCACCTGGAAGTCATTGGCTCGGGAAAGCTTGCTGAGCAGACGAGCAGGGACGTAACTCTTACCACCCTGGCTCATATCGTCCGCCCATTCAAAATGCATTGACAAGCCATATCAGCCCGGTTGAGGATGTAATACGTGTCTGGTTATTACAACCCCTGTGATAGGAGCGTCTCCACGTTGGCTCTATTGCAAATGCAAAATGTCTCGTGTCATTGCTAGGTGTATGATAAAGAAAGTTATTGAGGAGTGCATTATTGAATAGTAGTGAGGGGAGAAATAGTGAACGTTATTTAGAAATGCTTTATGGAACATACGCAGGAATGCAACATGGAAAGTTATTGAGGAGCGCAGAATGCAGAACGTTATTCAGCATAACACAATGGACTTTTTTTTAAAGTGTACGTTTAGTTGCATACGTACATGCAATCTATGAGTTTTAAAAAATAAAAATAAAATTTTGTATGCGTGCGTGTGTGTGCTTCTTGTGTAATCTCGCACTCAGCAGTATTCCAGCTATATGACAGGTTGCCTGTAAATAATCGAAACAAACCCGTGATTGATATTGTGAGCAACGATCCACACTGTCGGGGTACGTTGACACGCCTTCAACCCAGTGACCGAACCTGAATACCCGATCCGTGAAGTCACCTCTTATACCCAGCACAGGTTGCCGAGGACCAATTCTTAAACGGGATCCAAACTGGGGACATCAGCATACTAATGCTGGGTAATGTTAAACGTTGATGACGTTACCGTCGAGACACCTGTGGCAAAAGTATGTGTGTGGGTCTCCAAGCCGTAGTCACCGAACTCCTTCAAGATGAAATTCTTTGCCGCCTCTTTGTAGGTCGAGCCTGTGCCGTGGTTCCGTGACTGGGAGAAGTAGCCCTGAATGGTGGTCTTCATCCAGACAGTGTCTACATCAGATGTGCCAAGGACAGACCCTATGGAGGAAATATGGCACATATTACAGGTCACGCACAACACGTTTTGGGATCTTAGATCGTGCGCACAGTCTTAGGACAACAGGTCAATATATTTTTGAGATTTGCGATGTTATTGAGTATTCCATGCACGGAATTTTCGTTTCAACCTACGTTGTTATCGTTTTGAGATACAAACGTTATCAGCCATGTTCCGTACATCTCTCAGTCTTGAGACAGACATGGCGTCACTCTGGAATGTTATGATGTTATGATACCTTGTATGACAACACGAATACACAATAATACTCGCAAATATCAAAACACACCCTGTCGTAGCTGCTTTCGGGCGTCAGTTGCGACCCAACTACAGTTAATGAAAGTATTGCCGTTCCTGGTCACCATGGTCAGTTAAGCCATGACTGTGCAACTCGCCTTGTCAACATCGGCTCAGCTCCAAGGAGTGATTGGTCTAACGACGCTTACTCCAAGTTATCTCCATCAGCATTCATACTCTCATAATAAGGAAACGCAACACCAGCTTTATACTCACATGGTATTACTTACTCTCAGTCCATCTATCAATAACACGACAGGATCAGACCGGGCTCGTCACTAAATGGGAAAACTTAAATCGATCGGGATTCGACCCGATCGACTGCAAACCGCGCTCTCTTCTCCTGATGTTGAAGGTATAATTTTACAGTGTTCGGGCCTAGCCTGTCTTTGTCACATGTCACAATACCTTATTTTGATTCGTTAAAAGTTAGATCTGACCATGAACTCATGTTTGTCGTAATCGGAAAAATACCGAAGCCTACGTGCCAGATTGATCATCTCTCTATTGAATGTGTGGCGCACTCCGGATGCTACAAATGAAAAGTATCTTACCTCTCTGCTTGATTCATTAACTTATCGACGATAACATGGAACTAATCCAATGATAAATATGGAATGTCCAGAATACTCTTGTGATAAATGTAAAATGTCTTTTCTCTTTTAATTCCTTTCGAACTAAAAGTTCTGTCACGGACTTTGTATATCTCATGCAACTCATTATTGCAACTATAAACGGTTTAATTTGTTTCAATTAAGTTATCATTTTCTAATGTTTTTGAGACGCATTTTAAGCTTATAACAACACTATTTATCGATGCTGGGAGAGAATGTATCTGGAAAAGTAACCATGCGCAGTAAGTAATGTAAATCTAGAAATTAATGTGACTCCAAATTAATGCGACTGCTGACCCCGAGTCTAGTAGTTCAGGGTGAATCAGCCGTGAATTAGGAAGTGCATTGGATATGTTTTCAGTGCGTCTATAGCTAGAATGAAGCTGTACAGACGAGAATTAAAGAAAATGAATTAAATCGTCAAAGATATCGGTGTTATCTATGACAGAGGATGAGTCGAATATTGCTCAAGACAAATGTCAATGGTAGTTCATTGTAGCTGTGACTTCGCTGCAATGTGACATCCCGACGTGAGGCCATAGCTCTGTAGGATGAAGGAAAGACGGAAATTCGAACGTTTTTAACCAGTTACTCAATTAGCTTGCACAATTACATGTACACTTTGTTATATGAACTTCGTGTCCTTATGTGGTTAAAATATTTCAAAAAGTTAAATGATATGAATAACACCTCTGTGCAAAATTGTGAAGGTGAGTGATTTCCCTGTATGCCTATACAGTATCACGCCACACACTGTACAACTAAACTCCCCTCTCGCACAAACTGTACAACTAAACTTCCCATCTCGCACAAACTTTACAACTTAATTCCTTCTCTCGCACTAACTGTATAACTAAATTCCTCATTAGCACAAACTGTACAACTAAATTCCCTCTATCGCACAAACTGCACAACTGAATTCCCTCTCTCACACAAACTGTACAACCTAATTCCCTCTCTTTCACTAACTGTACAACTTAATTCCCTCTCTCGCACTAACTGTACAACTTAATTCCCTCTCTCGCACTTACTGAAAACTAAATTCCCTCTCTCTCACTAAATGTACAACTTAATTCCCTCTCTCGCACTAACTGTACAACTTAATTCCCTCTCTCGCACTAACTGAAAACTAAATTCCCTCTCTCGCACTAACTGTACAACTAAAATTCCTCATAAGCACAAACTGTACAACTGAATTCCCTTTCTCGCACTAACTGTGCAACTACATTCCCTCTCTCGCACTAACTATAAAACTAAATGCCAACTTTCGCACAAACTGTACAACCACATTCCATCTCTCGCCCTATAGATTCCCTCTTTTCCAGTAACTGTACAACGCAATTCCCTCTCTCGCACTAACTGTACAACTTAAATTCCTCTCTCGCACTAACTGTACAACTAAAGCTCCTCATTAGCATTAAATGTACAACTTAATTACCTCTCTCTCACTAACTGTAAACTAAATTCCCTCTCTCGCACTAACTGTACAACTAAACTTCCTCTCTCGCACTAACTGTAAACTTAATTCCCTCTCTCGCACTAACTGTACAACTTAATTCCTTCTCTCACACTAACTGTACAATTGAATTCCCTCTCTAGCATTAATTGTACAACTTAATTCCCTCTCTCGTACTACCTGTACAAATAAATTCCGTCTCTCGCACAAACTGTTCAACTTAATTCCCTCTCTCGCACTAACCGTCAAACTTAATTCCCTCTCTCGCACTAACTGTAAACTAAATTCCCTCTCTCGCACTAACTGAAAACTGAATTTCCCTTTCTCGCACTAACTGTACAACTAAATTCCCTCTCTCGCACTAACTGTACGACTGAATTCCCTCTCTCTCACTAACTGTACAACTTAATTCCCTCTCTCGCAGTAACTGTAAACTAAATTCCCTCTCTCGCACTAACTGTACAACTGAAGTTCCTCATTAGCACAAAATGTACAACTTAATTCCCTCTCTCTCACAAACTGTAAACTTATTCCCTCTCTCGCACTAACCGTTCAACTTAATTCACTCTCTCTCACTAACTGTACAACTTAATTCCCTCTCTCTCACTAACTGTATAACTTAATTCCCTCTGTCGCAGTAATTGCACAACTAAATTCCCTCTCTCACACTAACTGCACAACTGAATTCTCTCTCTTGCACTAACTAAACAACCAAATTCCCTCTCTCTGACAAACTGTACAACTCAATTCCCTATCTCACACAAACTGTACAACCACATTCCCTCTCTCGCCCTATAGATTCCCTCTTTTCCAGTAACTGTACAACTAAAGTCCCTTTCTGTACAACTAAGGTCCCTTTTTCTCACAAACTGTACAACTAGATTCCCGCTCTCGCACTAACTGTACAACTTAAATTCCTTATTCGCACAAACTGCACAACTAAATTCCCTCTCTCTCACAAACTGTACAACTTAATACCCTCTCTCGCACAAACTGTACAACCACATTTCATCTCTCGCCCCATAGATTCCCTCTTTTCCTGTAACTGTACAACTAAATTCCTTTTTTCTCACAATCTGTACAACTAAATTCCCCCTCTCGCCCTAACTGTACAGCTAAAATTCCTTATTAGCACAAACTGCACAACTCAATTCCCTCTCTCTCACAAACTGTAAAACTTAATTCCCTCTCTCGCACTTACTGTACAACTAAATTCCCTCTCTCGCACAAACTGTCAAACTAAATTCCCTCTTTCGCATAAACTGTACAACCACATTCCCTCTCTCGCCCTATAGATTCCCTCTCTCGCACTAACTGTACAACTAAACTTCCTCTCTCGCACTAACTGTAAACTTAATTCCCTCTATCGCACAAACTGTAAACTAAATTCCCCCTATCGCACAAACTGCACAACTGAATTCCCTCTCTCACACAAACTGTACAACTTAATTCCCTCTCTCTCACTAACTGTACAACTTAAATCTCTCTCTCGCACTAACTGAAAACTAAATTCCATCTCTCGCACTAATTGTACCACTAAAATTCCTCATTAGCACAAACTGTACAACTGAATTCCCTTTCTCGCACTAACTGTGCAACTAAATTCCCTCTCTCGCACTAACTATAAAACTAAATGCCCACTTTCGCACAAACTGTACAACCACATTCCATCTCTCGCCCTAAAGATTCCCTCTTTTCGAGTAACTGTACAACGCAATTCCCTCTCTCGCACTAACTGTACAACTTAAATTCCTCATTAGCACAAACTGTACAACTGAAGACCCTTTCTTGCACTAACTGTGCAACTAAATTCCCTCTCTCGCACTAACTGTAAAACTAAATTCCCTCTTTCGCACAAACTGTACAACCACATTCCCTCTCTCGCCCTATAGATTCCCTCTTTTCCAGTAACTCTACAACCAAGTTCCCTTTCTTGCACTAAAAGTACAACTAAATTTCCTCTCTCGCACTAACTGAATAACTAAAGCTCCTCATTATCACAAAATGTACAACTTAATTCCCTCTCTCTCACTAACTGTAAACTAAATTCCCTCTCTCGCACTAACTGTACAACTAAATTCACTCTCTCGCACTAACTGTACAACTAAATTCACTCTCTCGCACTAACTGTACAACTTAACTTCCTCTCTCGCACTAACTGTACAACTAAATTCCACTGCAAACACGAAAACGTCATTTTTTTCCGTATATAGTCATTGGACGGAAAAACGACGTTATTTGGACTCTTTCAAACCATCGTTTTTCTGTCCAAATAACGTCGTTATTTGACATCGGAATTTACTGGGAGAGAACGATATCATCAAGCTCCTCCCTTTCTTGATTTGCATTGTCAATCAAGCAACAGCGTCTACCAGTATTCCTACTTCTCAGATTTCATTGGTCAGTTCTCGCGTGTTAGATGACAGGCCTGAGTTTGACGCTGTACTCGAAGCGCCTAGCGGAAGTACTGAAATCAATCGTTCTGCGCATGCGGATTGCTTAATGCCTTGTCCAAATTTTCCGTTCTGTTCATGCGCGAATTCGCGTATTGTTTCCACTATATGTCACCACTAATCGACAGTGATTCATAAACACAGTCTCGTGATGAGTTCGGAATTGTACAATGTCGCTTTAATTTATGGCACGTACTTGATCGGCGCGTATTTCCCATTAACAAATACAATGATAACGGTAATAATTTTAATCAAAATAATTAGGAAAGCGCAAGGCTCAGGAACGTCTGAGTATAGGAAAAGGATTTATACTTTCGAAAGTTATATACTCGTCAAATACGCAAAAGAATATCAACCGGCTTTTAAAACTTATTTTTTTAGAAGGTGATCTTGGTGTTTATCGCCAGATAGTATAATATTTATGCATATACATTTTCCCGATAGTATATGCATGTATATTTTCCCGATAATGATAATGTTTATTAATAGTTTTAAAGTTCGTCCGCCTAATTGACGGGATTCCACTTTCTCATTTGTACATGACACTTGAACAGTGTTCTGTTACTGTAAACAGATTAGTTTCAAATTCCAAACTGGTGATATCTATTCAGACTAATGCTTAGTCTCTAAAACTGTATAGTTTTGAAAGAAACAAGTAACTCCATTTAAATTGAAGAGGAGCCCCAGTTATATGGGAGATTCCGAGGTGAACCTACTCTATGAATATCTAAGCTGCCACCCAAACCGACCCAAACGGGACCCGAAATCTTATTGTATGCTATAAAGTCACATGGAAGTGCACCAGAATTATACATAATTGTATTCCGGACGATTGTGTCCTTTCATCTACTTTTAAATGTTGCCTATACACTAATCTGGACGTACTACTCATTGTTCTATTTATGTCATCC
>NW_025964172.1:0-27729 GCF_023055435.1 Haliotis rufescens
TTCTTGACCCCAGATCACCTCTGTGAGCGGAGCTATGGGCTCCATTATCCAACTGTAACATTGGCTCCAAAGTGAAAAATGTTTCGTTGAGAATGCTCCATTTGACCTAAGGAGTCGTCCTGCAAAGTCTGAGACTCCTACGGCGATTTGACATTTTTGGTCGAAAATGCACATAAGACTAACACCTGGCGCTCAAATGCCACTCGGATGTCAAAGTTGTCGCAGCGCATTGAAATTTTGCATGCGGGTAGACCTTGACCTGGAGGTCACGTTCCCACCGTTCTTGACCCCAGATCACCTCTGTGAGCGGAGCTATGGGCTCCATTATCCAACTGTAACATTGGCTCCAAAGTGAAAAATGTTTCGTTGAGAATGCTCCATTTGACCTAAGGAGTCGTCCTGCAAAGTCTGAGACTCCTACGGCGATTTGACAATTTTTTGGTCGAAATGCACATAAGACTAACACCTGGAGCTCAAATGCCACTCGGATGTCAAAGTTGTCGCAGCGCATTGAAATTTTGCATGCGGGTAGACCTTGACCTGGAGGTCACGTTCCCACCGTTCTTGACCCAGATCACCTCTGTGAGCGGAGCTATGGGCTCCATTATCCAACTGTAACATTGGCTCCAAAGTGAAAAATGTTTCGTTGAGAATGCTCCATTTGACCTAAGGAGTCGTCCTGCAAAGTCTGAGACTCCTACGGCGATTTGACATTTTTGGTCGAAAATGCACATAAGACTAACACCTGGAGCTCAAATGCCACTCGGATGTCAAAGTTGTCGCAGCGCATTGAAATTTTGCATGCGGGTAGACCTTGACCTGGAGGTCACGTTCCCACCGTTCTTGACCCCAGATCACCTCTGTGAGCGGAGCTATGGGCTCCATTATCCAACTGTAACATTGGCTCCAAAGTGAAAAATGTTTCGTTGAGAATGCTCCATTTGACCTAAGGAGTCGTCCTGCAAAGTCTGAGACTCCTACGGCGATTTGACATTTTTGGTCGAAAATGCACATAAGACTAACACCTGGAGCTCAAATGCCACTCGGATGTCAAAGTTGTCGCAGCGCATTGAAATTTTGCATGCGGGTAGACCTTGACCTGGAGGTCACGTTCCCACCGTTCTTGACCCCAGATCACCTCTGTGAGCGGAGCTATGGGCTCCATTATCCAACTGTAACATTGGCTCCAAAGTGAAAAATGTTTCGTTGAGAATGCTCCATTTGACCTAAGGAGTCGTCCTGCAAAGTCTGAGACTCCTACGGCGATTTGACATTTTTGGTCGAAAATGCACATAAGACTAACACCTGGAGCTCAAATGCCACTCGGATGTCAAAGTTGTCGCAGCGCATTGAAATTTTGCATGCGGGTAGACCTTGACCTGGAGGTCACGTTCCCACCGTTCTTGACCCCAGATCACCTCTGTGAGCGGAGCTATGGGCTCCATTATCCAACTGTAACATTGGCTCCAAAGTGAAAAATGTTTCGTTGAGAATGCTCCATTTGACCTAAGGAGTCGTCCTGCAAAGTCTGAGACTCCTACGGCGATTTGACATTTTTGGTCGAAAATGCACATAAGACTAACACCTGGAGCTCAAATGCCACTCGGATGTCAAAGTTGTCGCAGCGCATTGAAATTTTGCATGCGGGTAGACCTTGACCTGGAGGTCACGTTCCCACCGTTCTTGACCCCAGATCACCTCTGTGAGCGGAGCTATGGGCTCCATTATCCAACTGTAACATTGGCTCCAAAGTGAAAAATGTTTCGTTGAGAATGCTCCATTTGACCTAAGGAGTCGTCCTGCAAAGTCTGAGACTCCTACGGCGATTTGACATTTTTGGTCGAAAATGCACATAAGACTAACACCTGGAGCTCAAATGCCACTCGGATGTCAAAGTTGTCGCAGCGCATTGAAATTTTGCATGCGGGTAGACCTTGACCTGGAGGTCACGTTCCCACCGTTCTTGACCCCAGATCACCTCTGTGAGCGGAGCTATGGGCTCCATTATCCAACTGTAACATTGGCTCCAAAGTGAAAAATGTTTCGTTGAGAATGCTCCATTTGACCTAAGGAGTCGTCCTGCAAAGTCTGAGACTCCTACGGCGATTTGACATTTTTGGTCGAAAATGCACATAAGACTAACACCTGGAGCTCAAATGCCACTCGGATGTCAAAGTTGTCGCAGCGCATTGAAATTTTGCATGCGGGTAGACCTTGACCTGGAGGTCACGTTCCCACCGTTCTTGACCCCAGATCACCTCTGTGAGCGGAGCTATGGGCTCCATTATCCAACTGTAACATTGGCTCCAAAGTGAAAAATGTTTCGTTGAGAATGCTCCATTTGACCTAAGGAGTCGTCCTGCAAAGTCTGAGACTCCTACGGCGATTTGACATTTTTGGTCGAAAATGCACATAAGACTAACACCTGGAGCTCAAATGCCACTCGGATGTCAAAGTTGTCGCAGCGCATTGAAATTTTGCATGCGGGTAGACCTTGACCTGGAGGTCACGTTCCCACCGTTCTTGACCCCAGATCACCTCTGTGAGCGGAGCTATGGGCTCCATTATCCAACTGTAACATTGGCTCCAAAGTGAAAAATGTTTCGTTGAGAATGCTCCATTTGACCTAAGGAGTCGTCCTGCAAAGTCTGAGACTCCTACGGCGATTTGACATTTTTGGTCGAAAATGCACATAAGACTAACACCTGGAGCTCAAATGCCACTCGGATGTCAAAGTTGTCGCAGCGCATTGAAATTTTGCATGCGGGTAGACCTTGACCTGGAGGTCACGTTCCCACCGTTCTTGACCCCAGATCACCTCTGTGAGCGGAGCTATGGGCTCCATTATCCAACTGTAACATTGGCTCCAAAGTGAAAAATGTTTCGTTGAGAATGCTCCATTTGACCTAAGGAGTCGTCCTGCAAAGTCTGAGACTCCTACGGCGATTTGACATTTTTGGTCGAAAATGCACATAAGACTAACACCTGGAGCTCAAATGCCACTCGGATGTCAAAGTTGTCGCAGCGCATTGAAATTTTGCATGCGGGTAGACCTTGACCTGGAGGTCACGTTCCCACCGTTCTTGACCCCAGATCACCTCTGTGAGCGGAGCTATGGGCTCCATTATCCAACTGTAACATTGGCTCCAAAGTGAAAAATGTTTCGTTGAGAATGCTCCATTTGACCTAAGGAGTCGTCCTGCAAAGTCTGAGACTCCTACGGCGATTTGACATTTTTGGTCGAAAATGCACATAAGACTAACACCTGGAGCTCAAATGCCACTCGGATGTCAAAGTTGTCGCAGCGCATTGAAATTTTGCATGCGGGTAGACCTTGACCTGGAGGTCACGTTCCCACCGTTCTTGACCCCAGATCACCTCTGTGAGCGGAGCTATGGGCTCCATTATCCAACTGTAACATTGGCTCCAAAGTGAAAAATGTTTCGTTGAGAATGCTCCATTTGACCTAAGGAGTCGTCCTGCAAAGTCTGAGACTCCTACGGCGATTTGACATTTTTGGTCGAAAATGCACATAAGACTAACACCTGGAGCTCAAATGCCACTCGGATGTCAAAGTTGTCGCAGCGCATTGAAATTTTGCATGCGGGTAGACCTTGACCTGGAGGTCACGTTCCCACCGTTCTTGACCCCAGATCACCTCTGTGAGCGGAGCTATGGGCTCCATTATCCAACTGTAACATTGGCTCCAAAGTGAAAAATGTTTCGTTGAGAATGCTCCATTTGACCTAAGGAGTCGTCCTGCAAAGTCTGAGACTCCTACGGCGATTTGACATTTTTGGTCGAAAATGCACATAAGACTAACACCTGGAGCTCAAATGCCACTCGGATGTCAAAGTTGTCGCAGCGCATTGAAATTTTGCATGCGGGTAGACCTTGACCTGGAGGTCACGTTCCCACCGTTCTTGACCCCAGATCACCTCTGTGAGCGGAGCTATGGGCTCCATTATCCAACTGTAACATTGGCTCCAAAGTGAAAAATGTTTCGTTGAGAATGCTCCATTTGACCTAAGGAGTCGTCCTGCAAAGTCTGAGACTCCTACGGCGATTTGACATTTTTGGTCGAAAATGCACATAAGACTAACACCTGGAGCTCAAATGCCACTCGGATGTCAAAGTTGTCGCAGCGCATTGAAATTTTGCATGCGGGTAGACCTTGACCTGGAGGTCACGTTCCCACCGTTCTTGACCCCAGATCACCTCTGTGAGCGGAGCTATGGGCTCCATTATCCAACTGTAACATTGGCTCCAAAGTGAAAAATGTTTCGTTGAGAATGCTCCATTTGACCTAAGGAGTCGTCCTGCAAAGTCTGAGACTCCTACGGCGATTTGACATTTTTGGTCGAAAATGCACATAAGACTAACACCTGGAGCTCAAATGCCACTCGGATGTCAAAGTTGTCGCAGCGCATTGAAATTTTGCATGCGGGTAGACCTTGACCTGGAGGTCACGTTCCCACCGTTCTTGACCCCAGATCACCTCTGTGAGCGGAGCTATGGGCTCCATTATCCAACTGTAACATTGGCTCCAAAGTGAAAAATGTTTCGTTGAGAATGCTCCATTTGACCTAAGGAGTCGTCCTGCAAAGTCTGAGACTCCTACGGCGATTTGACATTTTTGGTCGAAAATGCACATAAGACTAACACCTGGAGCTCAAATGCCACTCGGATGTCAAAGTTGTCGCAGCGCATTGAAATTTTGCATGCGGGTAGACCTTGACCTGGAGGTCACGTTCCCACCGTTCTTGACCCCAGATCACCTCTGTGAGCGGAGCTATGGGCTCCATTATCCAACTGTAACATTGGCTCCAAAGTGAAAAATGTTTCGTTGAGAATGCTCCATTTGACCTAAGGAGTCGTCCTGCAAAGTCTGAGACTCCTACGGCGATTTGACATTTTTGGTCGAAAATGCACATAAGACTAACACCTGGAGCTCAAATGCCACTCGGATGTCAAAGTTGTCGCAGCGCATTGAAATTTTGCATGCGGGTAGACCTTGACCTGGAGGTCACGTTCCCACCGTTCTTGACCCCAGATCACCTCTGTGAGCGGAGCTATGGGCTCCATTATCCAACTGTAACATTGGCTCCAAAGTGAAAAATGTTTCGTTGAGAATGCTCCATTTGACCTAAGGAGTCGTCCTGCAAAGTCTGAGACTCCTACGGCGATTTGACATTTTTGGTCGAAAATGCACATAAGACTAACACCTGGAGCTCAAATGCCACTCGGATGTCAAAGTTGTCGCAGCGCATTGAAATTTTGCATGCGGGTAGACCTTGACCCTGGAGGTCACGTTCCCACCGTTCTTGACCCCAGATCACCTCTGTGAGCGGAGCTATGGGCTCCATTATCCAACTGTAACATTGGCTCCAAAGTGAAAAATGTTTCGTTGAGAATGCTCCATTTGACCTAAGGAGTCGTCCTGCAAAGTCTGAGACTCCTACGGCGATTTGACATTTTTGGTCGAAAATGCACATAAGACTAACACCTGGAGCTCAAATGCCACTCGGATGTCAAAGTTGTCGCAGCGCATTGAAATTTTGCATGCGGGTAGACCTTGACCTGGAGGTCACGTTCCCACCGTTCTTGACCCCAGATCACCTCTGTGAGCGGAGCTATGGGCTCCATTATCCAACTGTAACATTGGCTCCAAAGTGAAAAATGTTTCGTTGAGAATGCTCCATTTGACCTAAGGAGTCGTCCTGCAAAGTCTGAGACTCCTACGGCGATTTGACATTTTTGGTCGAAAATGCACATAAGACTAACACCTGGAGCTCAAATGCCACTCGGATGTCAAAGTTGTCGCAGCGCATTGAAATTTTGCATGCGGGTAGACCTTGACCTGGAGGTCACGTTCCCACCGTTCTTGACCCCAGATCACCTCTGTGAGCGGAGCTATGGGCTCCATTATCCAACTGTAACATTGGCTCCAAAGTGAAAAATGTTTCGTTGAGAATGCTCCATTTGACCTAAGGAGTCGTCCTGCAAAGTCTGAGACTCCTACGGCGATTTGACATTTTTGGTCGAAAATGCACATAAGACTAACACCTGGAGCTCAAATGCCACTCGGATGTCAAAGTTGTCGCAGCGCATTGAAATTTTGCATGCGGGTAGACCTTGACCTGGAGGTCACGTTCCCACCGTTCTTGACCCCAGATCACCTCTGTGAGCGGAGCTATGGGCTCCATTATCCAACTGTAACATTGGCTCCAAAGTGAAAAATGTTTCGTTGAGAATGCTCCATTTGACCTAAGGAGTCGTCCTGCAAAGTCTGAGACTCCTACGGCGATTTGACATTTTTGGTCGAAAATGCACATAAGACTAACACCTGGAGCTCAAATGCCACTCGGATGTCAAAGTTGTCGCAGCGCATTGAAATTTTGCATGCGGGTAGACCTTGACCTGGAGGTCACGTTCCCACCGTTCTTGACCCCAGATCACCTCTGTGAGCGGAGCTATGGGCTCCATTATCCAACTGTAACATTGGCTCCAAAGTGAAAAATGTTTCGTTGAGAATGCTCCATTTGACCTAAGGAGTCGTCCTGCAAAGTCTGAGACTCCTACGGCGATTTGACATTTTTGGTCGAAAATGCACATAAGACTAACACCTGGAGCTCAAATGCCACTCGGATGTCAAAGTTGTCGCAGCGCATTGAAATTTTGCATGCGGGTAGACCTTGACCTGGAGGTCACGTTCCCACCGTTCTTGACCCCAGATCACCTCTGTGAGCGGAGCTATGGGCTCCATTATCCAACTGTAACATTGGCTCCAAAGTGAAAAATGTTTCGTTGAGAATGCTCCATTTGACCTAAGGAGTCGTCCTGCAAAGTCTGAGACTCCTACGGCGATTTGACATTTTTGGTCGAAAATGCACATAAGACTAACACCTGGAGCTCAAATGCCACTCGGATGTCAAAGTTGTCGCAGCGCATTGAAATTTTGCATGCGGGTAGACCTTGACCTGGAGGTCACGTTCCCACCGTTCTTGACCCCAGATCACCTCTGTGAGCGGAGCTATGGGCTCCATTATCCAACTGTAACATTGGCTCCAAAGTGAAAAATGTTTCGTTGAGAATGCTCCATTTGACCTAAGGAGTCGTCCTGCAAAGTCTGAGACTCCTACGGCGATTTGACATTTTTGGTCGAAAATGCACATAAGACTAACACCTGGAGCTCAAATGCCACTCGGATGTCAAAGTTGTCGCAGCGCATTGAAATTTTGCATGCGGGTAGACCTTGACCTGGAGGTCACGTTCCCACCGTTCTTGACCCCAGATCACCTCTGTGAGCGGAGCTATGGGCTCCATTATCCAACTGTAACATTGGCTCCAAAGTGAAAAATGTTTCGTTGAGAATGCTCCATTTGACCTAAGGAGTCGTCCTGCAAAGTCTGAGACTCCTACGGCGATTTGACATTTTTGGTCGAAAATGCACATAAGACTAACACCTGGAGCTCAAATGCCACTCGGATGTCAAAGTTGTCGCAGCGCATTGAAATTTTGCATGCGGGTAGACCTTGACCTGGAGGTCACGTTCCCACCGTTCTTGACCCCAGATCACCTCTGTGAGCGGAGCTATGGGCTCCATTATCCAACTGTAACATTGGCTCCAAAGTGAAAAATGTTTCGTTGAGAATGCTCCATTTGACCTAAGGAGTCGTCCTGCAAAGTCTGAGACTCCTACGGCGATTTGACATTTTTGGTCGAAAATGCACATAAGACTAACACCTGGAGCTCAAATGCCACTCGGATGTCAAAGTTGTCGCAGCGCATTGAAATTTTGCATGCGGGTAGACCTTGACCTGGAGGTCACGTTCCCACCGTTCTTGACCCCAGATCACCTCTGTGAGCGGAGCTATGGGCTCCATTATCCAACTGTAACATTGGCTCCAAAGTGAAAAATGTTTCGTTGAGAATGCTCCATTTGACCTAAGGAGTCGTCCTGCAAAGTCTGAGACTCCTACGGCGATTTGACATTTTTGGTCGAAAATGCACATAAGACTAACACCTGGAGCTCAAATGCCACTCGGATGTCAAAGTTGTCGCAGCGCATTGAAATTTTGCATGCGGGTAGACCTTGACCTGGAGGTCACGTTCCCACCGTTCTTGACCCCAGATCACCTCTGTGAGCGGAGCTATGGGCTCCATTATCCAACTGTAACATTGGCTCCAAAGTGAAAAATGTTTCGTTGAGAATGCTCCATTTGACCTAAGGAGTCGTCCTGCAAAGTCTGAGACTCCTACGGCGATTTGACATTTTTGGTCGAAAATGCACATAAGACTAACACCTGGAGCTCAAATGCCACTCGGATGTCAAAGTTGTCGCAGCGCATTGAAATTTTGCATGCGGGTAGACCTTGACCTGGAGGTCACGTTCCCACCGTTCTTGACCCCAGATCACCTCTGTGAGCGGAGCTATGGGCTCCATTATCCAACTGTAACATTGGCTCCAAAGTGAAAAATGTTTCGTTGAGAATGCTCCATTTGACCTAAGGAGTCGTCCTGCAAAGTCTGAGACTCCTACGGCGATTTGACATTTTTGGTCGAAAATGCACATAAGACTAACACCTGGAGCTCAAATGCCACTCGGATGTCAAAGTTGTCGCAGCGCATTGAAATTTTGCATGCGGGTAGACCTTGACCTGGAGGTCACGTTCCCACCGTTCTTGACCCCAGATCACCTCTGTGAGCGGAGCTATGGGCTCCATTATCCAACTGTAACATTGGCTCCAAAGTGAAAAATGTTTCGTTGAGAATGCTCCATTTGACCTAAGGAGTCGTCCTGCAAAGTCTGAGACTCCTACGGCGATTTGACATTTTTGGTCGAAAATGCACATAAGACTAACACCTGGAGCTCAAATGCCACTCGGATGTCAAAGTTGTCGCAGCGCATTGAAATTTTGCATGCGGGTAGACCTTGACCTGGAGGTCACGTTCCCACCGTTCTTGACCCCAGATCACCTCTGTGAGCGGAGCTATGGGCTCCATTATCCAACTGTAACATTGGCTCCAAAGTGAAAAATGTTTCGTTGAGAATGCTCCATTTGACCTAAGGAGTCGTCCTGCAAAGTCTGAGACTCCTACGGCGATTTGACATTTTTGGTCGAAAATGCACATAAGACTAACACCTGGAGCTCAAATGCCACTCGGATGTCAAAGTTGTCGCAGCGCATTGAAATTTTGCATGCGGGTAGACCTTGACCTGGAGGTCACGTTCCCACCGTTCTTGACCCCAGATCACCTCTGTGAGCGGAGCTATGGGCTCCATTATCCAACTGTAACATTGGCTCCAAAGTGAAAAATGTTTCGTTGAGAATGCTCCATTTGACCTAAGGAGTCGTCCTGCAAAGTCTGAGACTCCTACGGCGATTTGACATTTTTGGTCGAAAATGCACATAAGACTAACACCTGGAGCTCAAATGCCACTCGGATGTCAAAGTTGTCGCAGCGCATTGAAATTTTGCATGCGGGTAGACCTTGACCTGGAGGTCACGTTCCCACCGTTCTTGACCCCAGATCACCTCTGTGAGCGGAGCTATGGGCTCCATTATCCAACTGTAACATTGGCTCCAAAGTGAAAAATGTTTCGTTGAGAATGCTCCATTTGACCTAAGGAGTCGTCCTGCAAAGTCTGAGACTCCTACGGCGATTTGACATTTTTGGTCGAAAATGCACATAAGACTAACACCTGGAGCTCAAATGCCACTCGGATGTCAAAGTTGTCGCAGCGCATTGAAATTTTGCATGCGGGTAGACCTTGACCTGGAGGTCACGTTCCCACCGTTCTTGACCCCAGATCACCTCTGTGAGCGGAGCTATGGGCTCCATTATCCAACTGTAACATTGGCTCCAAAGTGAAAAATGTTTCGTTGAGAATGCTCCATTTGACCTAAGGAGTCGTCCTGCAAAGTCTGAGACTCCTACGGCGATTTGACATTTTTGGTCGAAAATGCACATAAGACTAACACCTGGAGCTCAAATGCCACTCGGATGTCAAAGTTGTCGCAGCGCATTGAAATTTTGCATGCGGGTAGACCTTGACCTGGAGGTCACGTTCCCACCGTTCTTGACCCCAGATCACCTCTGTGAGCGGAGCTATGGGCTCCATTATCCAACTGTAACATTGGCTCCAAAGTGAAAAATGTTTCGTTGAGAATGCTCCATTTGACCTAAGGAGTCGTCCTGCAAAGTCTGAGACTCCTACGGCGATTTGACATTTTTGGTCGAAAATGCACATAAGACTAACACCTGGAGCTCAAATGCCACTCGGATGTCAAAGTTGTCGCAGCGCATTGAAATTTTGCATGCGGGTAGACCTTGACCTGGAGGTCACGTTCCCACCGTTCTTGACCCCAGATCACCTCTGTGAGCGGAGCTATGGGCTCCATTATCCAACTGTAACATTGGCTCCAAAGTGAAAAATGTTTCGTTGAGAATGCTCCATTTGACCTAAGGAGTCGTCCTGCAAAGTCTGAGACTCCTACGGCGATTTGACATTTTTGGTCGAAAATGCACATAAGACTAACACCTGGAGCTCAAATGCCACTCGGATGTCAAAGTTGTCGCAGCGCATTGAAATTTTGCATGCGGGTAGACCTTGACCTGGAGGTCACGTTCCCACCGTTCTTGACCCCAGATCACCTCTGTGAGCGGAGCTATGGGCTCCATTATCCAACTGTAACATTGGCTCCAAAGTGAAAAATGTTTCGTTGAGAATGCTCCATTTGACCTAAGGAGTCGTCCTGCAAAGTCTGAGACTCCTACGGCGATTTGACATTTTGGTCGAAAATGCACATAAGACTAACACCTGGAGCTCAAATGCCACTCGGATGTCAAAGTTGTCGCAGCGCATTGAAATTTTGCATGCGGGTAGACCTTGACCTGGAGGTCACGTTCCCACCGTTCTTGACCCCAGATCACCTCTGTGAGCGGAGCTATGGGCTCCATTATCCAACTGTAACATTGGCTCCAAAGTGAAAAATGTTTCGTTGAGAATGCTCCATTTGACCTAAGGAGTCGTCCTGCAAAGTCTGAGACTCCTACGGCGATTTGACATTTTTGGTCGAAAATGCACATAAGACTAACACCTGGAGCTCAAATGCCACTCGGATGTCAAAGTTGTCGCAGCGCATTGAAATTTTGCATGCGGGTAGACCTTGACCTGGAGGTCACGTTCCCACCGTTCTTGACCCCAGATCACCTCTGTGAGCGGAGCTATGGGCTCCATTATCCAACTGTAACATTGGCTCCAAAGTGAAAAATGTTTCGTTGAGAATGCTCCATTTGACCTAAGGAGTCGTCCTGCAAAGTCTGAGACTCCTACGGCGATTTGACATTTTTGGTCGAAAATGCACATAAGACTAACACCTGGAGCTCAAATGCCACTCGGATGTCAAAGTTGTCGCAGCGCATTGAAATTTTGCATGCGGGTAGACCTTGACCTGGAGGTCACGTTCCCACCGTTCTTGACCCCAGATCACCTCTGTGAGCGGAGCTATGGGCTCCATTATCCAACTGTAACATTGGCTCCAAAGTGAAAAATGTTTCGTTGAGAATGCTCCATTTGACCTAAGGAGTCGTCCTGCAAAGTCTGAGACTCCTACGGCGATTTGACATTTTTGGTCGAAAATGCACATAAGACTAACACCTGGAGCTCAAATGCCACTCGGATGTCAAAGTTGTCGCAGCGCATTGAAATTTTGCATGCGGGTAGACCTTGACCTGGAGGTCACGTTCCCACCGTTCTTGACCCCAGATCACCTCTGTGAGCGGAGCTATGGGCTCCATTATCCAACTGTAACATTGGCTCCAAAGTGAAAAATGTTTCGTTGAGAATGCTCCATTTGACCTAAGGAGTCGTCCTGCAAAGTCTGAGACTCCTACGGCGATTTGACATTTTTGGTCGAAAATGCACATAAGACTAACACCTGGAGCTCAAATGCCACTCGGATGTCAAAGTTGTCGCAGCGCATTGAAATTTTGCATGCGGGTAGACCTTGACCTGGAGGTCACGTTCCCACCGTTCTTGACCCCAGATCACCTCTGTGAGCGGAGCTATGGGCTCCATTATCCAACTGTAACATTGGCTCCAAAGTGAAAAATGTTTCGTTGAGAATGCTCCATTTGACCTAAGGAGTCGTCCTGCAAAGTCTGAGACTCCTACGGCGATTTGACATTTTTGGTCGAAAATGCACATAAGACTAACACCTGGAGCTCAAATGCCACTCGGATGTCAAAGTTGTCGCAGCGCATTGAAATTTTGCATGCGGGTAGACCTTGACCTGGAGGTCACGTTCCCACCGTTCTTGACCCCAGATCACCTCTGTGAGCGGAGCTATGGGCTCCATTATCCAACTGTAACATTGGCTCCAAAGTGAAAAATGTTTCGTTGAGAATGCTCCATTTGACCTAAGGAGTCGTCCTGCAAAGTCTGAGACTCCTACGGCGATTTGACATTTTTGGTCGAAAATGCACATAAGACTAACACCTGGAGCTCAAATGCCACTCGGATGTCAAAGTTGTCGCAGCGCATTGAAATTTTGCATGCGGGTAGACCTTGACCTGGAGGTCACGTTCCCACCGTTCTTGACCCCAGATCACCTCTGTGAGCGGAGCTATGGGCTCCATTATCCAACTGTAACATTGGCTCCAAAGTGAAAAATGTTTCGTTGAGAATGCTCCATTTGACCTAAGGAGTCGTCCTGCAAAGTCTGAGACTCCTACGGCGATTTGACATTTTTGGTCGAAAATGCACATAAGACTAACACCTGGAGCTCAAATGCCACTCGGATGTCAAAGTTGTCGCAGCGCATTGAAATTTTGCATGCGGGTAGACCTTGACCTGGAGGTCACGTTCCCACCGTTCTTGACCCCAGATCACCTCTGTGAGCGGAGCTATGGGCTCCATTATCCAACTGTAACATTGGCTCCAAAGTGAAAAATGTTTCGTTGAGAATGCTCCATTTGACCTAAGGAGTCGTCCTGCAAAGTCTGAGACTCCTACGGCGATTTGACATTTTTGGTCGAAAATGCACATAAGACTAACACCTGGAGCTCAAATGCCACTCGGATGTCAAAGTTGTCGCAGCGCATTGAAATTTTGCATGCGGGTAGACCTTGACCTGGAGGTCACGTTCCCACCGTTCTTGACCCCAGATCACCTCTGTGAGCGGAGCTATGGGCTCCATTATCCAACTGTAACATTGGCTCCAAAGTGAAAAATGTTTCGTTGAGAATGCTCCATTTGACCTAAGGAGTCGTCCTGCAAAGTCTGAGACTCCTACGGCGATTTGACATTTTTGGTCGAAAATGCACATAAGACTAACACCTGGAGCTCAAATGCCACTCGGATGTCAAAGTTGTCGCAGCGCATTGAAATTTTGCATGCGGGTAGACCTTGACCTGGAGGTCACGTTCCCACCGTTCTTGACCCCAGATCACCTCTGTGAGCGGAGCTATGGGCTCCATTATCCAACTGTAACATTGGCTCCAAAGTGAAAAATGTTTCGTTGAGAATGCTCCATTTGACCTAAGGAGTCGTCCTGCAAAGTCTGAGACTCCTACGGCGATTTGACATTTTTGGTCGAAAATGCACATAAGACTAACACCTGGAGCTCAAATGCCACTCGGATGTCAAAGTTGTCGCAGCGCATTGAAATTTTGCATGCGGGTAGACCTTGACCTGGAGGTCACGTTCCCACCGTTCTTGACCCCAGATCACCTCTGTGAGCGGAGCTATGGGCTCCATTATCCAACTGTAACATTGGCTCCAAAGTGAAAAATGTTTCGTTGAGAATGCTCCATTTGACCTAAGGAGTCGTCCTGCAAAGTCTGAGACTCCTACGGCGATTTGACATTTTTGGTCGAAAATGCACATAAGACTAACACCTGGAGCTCAAATGCCACTCGGATGTCAAAGTTGTCGCAGCGCATTGAAATTTTGCATGCGGGTAGACCTTGACCTGGAGGTCACGTTCCCACCGTTCTTGACCCCAGATCACCTCTGTGAGCGGAGCTATGGGCTCCATTATCCAACTGTAACATTGGCTCCAAAGTGAAAAATGTTTCGTTGAGAATGCTCCATTTGACCTAAGGAGTCGTCCTGCAAAGTCTGAGACTCCTACGGCGATTTGACATTTTTGGTCGAAAATGCACATAAGACTAACACCTGGAGCTCAAATGCCACTCGGATGTCAAAGTTGTCGCAGCGCATTGAAATTTTGCATGCGGGTAGACCTTGACCTGGAGGTCACGTTCCCACCGTTCTTGACCCCAGATCACCTCTGTGAGCGGAGCTATGGGCTCCATTATCCAACTGTAACATTGGCTCCAAAGTGAAAAATGTTTCGTTGAGAATGCTCCATTTGACCTAAGGAGTCGTCCTGCAAAGTCTGAGACTCCTACGGCGATTTGACATTTTTGGTCGAAAATGCACATAAGACTAACACCTGGAGCTCAAATGCCACTCGGATGTCAAAGTTGTCGCAGCGCATTGAAATTTTGCATGCGGGTAGACCTTGACCTGGAGGTCACGTTCCCACCGTTCTTGACCCCAGATCACCTCTGTGAGCGGAGCTATGGGCTCCATTATCCAACTGTAACATTGGCTCCAAAGTGAAAAATGTTTCGTTGAGAATGCTCCATTTGACCTAAGGAGTCGTCCTGCAAAGTCTGAGACTCCTACGGCGATTTGACATTTTTGGTCGAAAATGCACATAAGACTAACACCTGGAGCTCAAATGCCACTCGGATGTCAAAGTTGTCGCAGCGCATTGAAATTTTGCATGCGGGTAGACCTTGACCTGGAGGTCACGTTCCCACCGTTCTTGACCCCAGATCACCTCTGTGAGCGGAGCTATGGGCTCCATTATCCAACTGTAACATTGGCTCCAAAGTGAAAAATGTTTCGTTGAGAATGCTCCATTTGACCTAAGGAGTCGTCCTGCAAAGTCTGAGACTCCTACGGCGATTTGACATTTTTGGTCGAAAATGCACATAAGACTAACACCTGGAGCTCAAATGCCACTCGGATGTCAAAGTTGTCGCAGCGCATTGAAATTTTGCATGCGGGTAGACCTTGACCTGGAGGTCACGTTCCCACCGTTCTTGACCCCAGATCACCTCTGTGAGCGGAGCTATGGGCTCCATTATCCAACTGTAACATTGGCTCCAAAGTGAAAAATGTTTCGTTGAGAATGCTCCATTTGACCTAAGGAGTCGTCCTGCAAAGTCTGAGACTCCTACGGCGATTTGACATTTTTGGTCGAAAATGCACATAAGACTAACACCTGGAGCTCAAATGCCACTCGGATGTCAAAGTTGTCGCAGCGCATTGAAATTTTGCATGCGGGTAGACCTTGACCTGGAGGTCACGTTCCCACCGTTCTTGACCCCAGATCACCTCTGTGAGCGGAGCTATGGGCTCCATTATCCAACTGTAACATTGGCTCCAAAGTGAAAAATGTTTCGTTGAGAATGCTCCATTTGACCTAAGGAGTCGTCCTGCAAAGTCTGAGACTCCTACGGCGATTTGACATTTTTGGTCGAAAATGCACATAAGACTAACACCTGGAGCTCAAATGCCACTCGGATGTCAAAGTTGTCGCAGCGCATTGAAATTTTGCATGCGGGTAGACCTTGACCTGGAGGTCACGTTCCCACCGTTCTTGACCCCAGATCACCTCTGTGAGCGGAGCTATGGGCTCCATTATCCAACTGTAACATTGGCTCCAAAGTGAAAAATGTTTCGTTGAGAATGCTCCATTTGACCTAAGGAGTCGTCCTGCAAAGTCTGAGACTCCTACGGCGATTTGACATTTTTGGTCGAAAATGCACATAAGACTAACACCTGGAGCTCAAATGCCACTCGGATGTCAAAGTTGTCGCAGCGCATTGAAATTTTGCATGCGGGTAGACCTTGACCTGGAGGTCACGTTCCCACCGTTCTTGACCCCAGATCACCTCTGTGAGCGGAGCTATGGGCTCCATTATCCAACTGTAACATTGGCTCCAAAGTGAAAAATGTTTCGTTGAGAATGCTCCATTTGACCTAAGGAGTCGTCCTGCAAAGTCTGAGACTCCTACGGCGATTTGACATTTTTGGTCGAAAATGCACATAAGACTAACACCTGGAGCTCAAATGCCACTCGGATGTCAAAGTTGTCGCAGCGCATTGAAATTTTGCATGCGGGTAGACCTTGACCTGGAGGTCACGTTCCCACCGTTCTTGACCCCAGATCACCTCTGTGAGCGGAGCTATGGGCTCCATTATCCAACTGTAACATTGGCTCCAAAGTGAAAAATGTTTCGTTGAGAATGCTCCATTTGACCTAAGGAGTCGTCCTGCAAAGTCTGAGACTCCTACGGCGATTTGACATTTTTGGTCGAAAATGCACATAAGACTAACACCTGGAGCTCAAATGCCACTCGGATGTCAAAGTTGTCGCAGCGCATTGAAATTTTGCATGCGGGTAGACCTTGACCTGGAGGTCACGTTCCCACCGTTCTTGACCCCAGATCACCTCTGTGAGCGGAGCTATGGGCTCCATTATCCAACTGTAACATTGGCTCCAAAGTGAAAAATGTTTCGTTGAGAATGCTCCATTTGACCTAAGGAGTCGTCCTGCAAAGTCTGAGACTCCTACGGCGATTTGACATTTTTGGTCGAAAATGCACATAAGACTAACACCTGGAGCTCAAATGCCACTCGGATGTCAAAGTTGTCGCAGCGCATTGAAATTTTGCATGCGGGTAGACCTTGACCTGGAGGTCACGTTCCCACCGTTCTTGACCCCAGATCACCTCTGTGAGCGGAGCTATGGGCTCCATTATCCAACTGTAACATTGGCTCCAAAGTGAAAAATGTTTCGTTGAGAATGCTCCATTTGACCTAAGGAGTCGTCCTGCAAAGTCTGAGACTCCTACGGCGATTTGACATTTTTGGTCGAAAATGCACATAAGACTAACACCTGGAGCTCAAATGCCACTCGGATGTCAAAGTTGTCGCAGCGCATTGAAATTTTGCATGCGGGTAGACCTTGACCTGGAGGTCACGTTCCCACCGTTCTTGACCCCAGATCACCTCTGTGAGCGGAGCTATGGGCTCCATTATCCAACTGTAACATTGGCTCCAAAGTGAAAAATGTTTCGTTGAGAATGCTCCATTTGACCTAAGGAGTCGTCCTGCAAAGTCTGAGACTCCTACGGCGATTTGACATTTTTGGTCGAAAATGCACATAAGACTAACACCTGGAGCTCAAATGCCACTCGGATGTCAAAGTTGTCGCAGCGCATTGAAATTTTGCATGCGGGTAGACCTTGACCTGGAGGTCACGTTCCCACCGTTCTTGACCCCAGATCACCTCTGTGAGCGGAGCTATGGGCTCCATTATCCAACTGTAACATTGGCTCCAAAGTGAAAAATGTTTCGTTGAGAATGCTCCATTTGACCTAAGGAGTCGTCCTGCAAAGTCTGAGACTCCTACGGCGATTTGACATTTTTGGTCGAAAATGCACATAAGACTAACACCTGGAGCTCAAATGCCACTCGGATGTCAAAGTTGTCGCAGCGCATTGAAATTTTGCATGCGGGTAGACCTTGACCTGGAGGTCACGTTCCCACCGTTCTTGACCCCAGATCACCTCTGTGAGCGGAGCTATGGGCTCCATTATCCAACTGTAACATTGGCTCCAAAGTGAAAAATGTTTCGTTGAGAATGCTCCATTTGACCTAAGGAGTCGTCCTGCAAAGTCTGAGACTCCTACGGCGATTTGACATTTTTGGTCGAAAATGCACATAAGACTAACACCTGGAGCTCAAATGCCACTCGGATGTCAAAGTTGTCGCAGCGCATTGAAATTTTGCATGCGGGTAGACCTTGACCTGGAGGTCACGTTCCCACCGTTCTTGACCCCAGATCACCTCTGTGAGCGGAGCTATGGGCTCCATTATCCAACTGTAACATTGGCTCCAAAGTGAAAAATGTTTCGTTGAGAATGCTCCATTTGACCTAAGGAGTCGTCCTGCAAAGTCTGAGACTCCTACGGCGATTTGACATTTTTGGTCGAAAATGCACATAAGACTAACACCTGGAGCTCAAATGCCACTCGGATGTCAAAGTTGTCGCAGCGCATTGAAATTTTGCATGCGGGTAGACCTTGACCTGGAGGTCACGTTCCCACCGTTCTTGACCCCAGATCACCTCTGTGAGCGGAGCTATGGGCTCCATTATCCAACTGTAACATTGGCTCCAAAGTGAAAAATGTTTCGTTGAGAATGCTCCATTTGACCTAAGGAGTCGTCCTGCAAAGTCTGAGACTCCTACGGCGATTTGACATTTTTGGTCGAAAATGCACATAAGACTAACACCTGGAGCTCAAATGCCACTCGGATGTCAAAGTTGTCGCAGCGCATTGAAATTTTGCATGCGGGTAGACCTTGACCTGGAGGTCACGTTCCCACCGTTCTTGACCCCAGATCACCTCTGTGAGCGGAGCTATGGGCTCCATTATCCAACTGTAACATTGGCTCCAAAGTGAAAAATGTTTCGTTGAGAATGCTCCATTTGACCTAAGGAGTCGTCCTGCAAAGTCTGAGACTCCTACGGCGATTTGACATTTTTGGTCGAAAATGCACATAAGACTAACACCTGGAGCTCAAATGCCACTCGGATGTCAAAGTTGTCGCAGCGCATTGAAATTTTGCATGCGGGTAGACCTTGACCTGGAGGTCACGTTCCCACCGTTCTTGACCCCAGATCACCTCTGTGAGCGGAGCTATGGGCTCCATTATCCAACTGTAACATTGGCTCCAAAGTGAAAAATGTTTCGTTGAGAATGCTCCATTTGACCTAAGGAGTCGTCCTGCAAAGTCTGAGACTCCTACGGCGATTTGACATTTTTGGTCGAAAATGCACATAAGACTAACACCTGGAGCTCAAATGCCACTCGGATGTCAAAGTTGTCGCAGCGCATTGAAATTTTGCATGCGGGTAGACCTTGACCTGGAGGTCACGTTCCCACCGTTCTTGACCCCAGATCACCTCTGTGAGCGGAGCTATGGGCTCCATTATCCAACTGTAACATTGGCTCCAAAGTGAAAAATGTTTCGTTGAGAATGCTCCATTTGACCTAAGGAGTCGTCCTGCAAAGTCTGAGACTCCTACGGCGATTTGACATTTTTGGTCGAAAATGCACATAAGACTAACACCTGGAGCTCAAATGCCACTCGGATGTCAAAGTTGTCGCAGCGCATTGAAATTTTGCATGCGGGTAGACCTTGACCTGGAGGTCACGTTCCCACCGTTCTTGACCCCAGATCACCTCTGTGAGCGGAGCTATGGGCTCCATTATCCAACTGTAACATTGGCTCCAAAGTGAAAAATGTTTCGTTGAGAATGCTCCATTTGACCTAAGGAGTCGTCCTGCAAAGTCTGAGACTCCTACGGCGATTTGACATTTTTGGTCGAAAATGCACATAAGACTAACACCTGGAGCTCAAATGCCACTCGGATGTCAAAGTTGTCGCAGCGCATTGAAATTTTGCATGCGGGTAGACCTTGACCTGGAGGTCACGTTCCCACCGTTCTTGACCCCAGATCACCTCTGTGAGCGGAGCTATGGGCTCCATTATCCAACTGTAACATTGGCTCCAAAGTGAAAAATGTTTCGTTGAGAATGCTCCATTTGACCTAAGGAGTCGTCCTGCAAAGTCTGAGACTCCTACGGCGATTTGACATTTTTGGTCGAAAATGCACATAACGACTAACCACCTGGAGCTCAAATGCCACTCGGATGTCAAAGTTGTCGCAGCGCATTGAAATTTTGCATGCGGGTAGACCTTGACCTGGAGGTCACGTTCCCACCGTTCTTGACCCCAGATCACCTCTGTGAGCGGAGCTATGGGCTCCATTATCCAACTGTAACATTGGCTCCAAAGTGAAAAATGTTTCGTTGAGAATGCTCCATTTGACCTAAGGAGTCGTCCTGCAAAGTCTGAGACTCCTACGGCGATTTGACATTTTTGGTCGAAAATGCACATAAGACTAACACCTGGAGCTCAAATGCCACTCGGATGTCAAAGTTGTCGCAGCGCATTGAAATTTTGCATGCGGGTAGACCTTGACCTGGAGGTCACGTTCCCACCGTTCTTGACCCCAGATCACCTCTGTGAGCGGAGCTATGGGCTCCATTATCCAACTGTAACATTGGCTCCAAAGTGAAAAATGTTTCGTTGAGAATGCTCCATTTGACCTAAGGAGTCGTCCTGCAAAGTCTGAGACTCCTACGGCGATTTGACATTTTTGGTCGAAAATGCACATAAGACTAACACCTGGAGCTCAAATGCCACTCGGATGTCAAAGTTGTCGCAGCGCATTGAAATTTTGCATGCGGGTAGACCTTGACCTGGAGGTCACGTTCCCACCGTTCTTGACCCCAGATCACCTCTGTGAGCGGAGCTATGGGCTCCATTATCCAACTGTAACATTGGCTCCAAAGTGAAAAATGTTTCGTTGAGAATGCTCCATTTGACCTAAGGAGTCGTCCTGCAAAGTCTGAGACTCCTACGGCGATTTGACATTTTTGGTCGAAAATGCACATAAGACTAACACCTGGAGCTCAAATGCCACTCGGATGTCAAAGTTGTCGCAGCGCATTGAAATTTTGCATGCGGGTAGACCTTGACCTGGAGGTCACGTTCCCACCGTTCTTGACCCCAGATCACCTCTGTGAGCGGAGCTATGGGCTCCATTATCCAACTGTAACATTGGCTCCAAAGTGAAAAATGTTTCGTTGAGAATGCTCCATTTGACCTAAGGAGTCGTCCTGCAAAGTCTGAGACTCCTACGGCGATTTGACATTTTTGGTCGAAAATGCACATAAGACTAACACCTGGAGCTCAAATGCCACTCGGATGTCAAAGTTGTCGCAGCGCATTGAAATTTTGCATGCGGGTAGACCTTGACCTGGAGGTCACGTTCCCACCGTTCTTGACCCCAGATCACCTCTGTGAGCGGAGCTATGGGCTCCATTATCCAACTGTAACATTGGCTCCAAAGTGAAAAATGTTTCGTTGAGAATGCTCCATTTGACCTAAGGAGTCGTCCTGCAAAGTCTGAGACTCCTACGGCGATTTGACATTTTTGGTCGAAAATGCACATAAGACTAACACCTGGAGCTCAAATGCCACTCGGATGTCAAAGTTGTCGCAGCGCATTGAAATTTTGCATGCGGGTAGACCTTGACCTGGAGGTCACGTTCCCACCGTTCTTGACCCCAGATCACCTCTGTGAGCGGAGCTATGGGCTCCATTATCCAACTGTAACATTGGCTCCAAAGTGAAAAATGTTTCGTTGAGAATGCTCCATTTGACCTAAGGAGTCGTCCTGCAAAGTCTGAGACTCCTACGGCGATTTGACATTTTTGGTCGAAAATGCACATAAGACTAACACCTGGAGCTCAAATGCCACTCGGATGTCAAAGTTGTCGCAGCGCATTGAAATTTTGCATGCGGGTAGACCTTGACCTGGAGGTCACGTTCCCACCGTTCTTGACCCCAGATCACCTCTGTGAGCGGAGCTATGGGCTCCATTATCCAACTGTAACATTGGCTCCAAAGTGAAAAATGTTTCGTTGAGAATGCTCCATTTGACCTAAGGAGTCGTCCTGCAAAGTCTGAGACTCCTACGGCGATTTGACATTTTTGGTCGAAAATGCACATAAGACTAACACCTGGAGCTCAAATGCCACTCGGATGTCAAAGTTGTCGCAGCGCATTGAAATTTTGCATGCGGGTAGACCTTGACCTGGAGGTCACGTTCCCACCGTTCTTGACCCCAGATCACCTCTGTGAGCGGAGCTATGGGCTCCATTATCCAACTGTAACATTGGCTCCAAAGTGAAAAATGTTTCGTTGAGAATGCTCCATTTGACCTAAGGAGTCGTCCTGCAAAGTCTGAGACTCCTACGGCGATTTGACATTTTTGGTCGAAAATGCACATAAGACTAACACCTGGAGCTCAAATGCCACTCGGATGTCAAAGTTGTCGCAGCGCATTGAAATTTTGCATGCGGGTAGACCTTGACCTGGAGGTCACGTTCCCACCGTTCTTGACCCCAGATCACCTCTGTGAGCGGAGCTATGGGCTCCATTATCCAACTGTAACATTGGCTCCAAAGTGAAAAATGTTTCGTTGAGAATGCTCCATTTGACCTAAGGAGTCGTCCTGCAAAGTCTGAGACTCCTACGGCGATTTGACATTTTTGGTCGAAAATGCACATAAGACTAACACCTGGAGCTCAAATGCCACTCGGATGTCAAAGTTGTCGCAGCGCATTGAAATTTTGCATGCGGGTAGACCTTGACCTGGAGGTCACGTTCCCACCGTTCTTGACCCCAGATCACCTCTGTGAGCGGAGCTATGGGCTCCATTATCCAACTGTAACATTGGCTCCAAAGTGAAAAATGTTTCGTTGAGAATGCTCCATTTGACCTAAGGAGTCGTCCTGCAAAGTCTGAGACTCCTACGGCGATTTGACATTTTTGGTCGAAAATGCACATAAGACTAACACCTGGAGCTCAAATGCCACTCGGATGTCAAAGTTGTCGCAGCGCATTGAAATTTTGCATGCGGGTAGACCTTGACCTGGAGGTCACGTTCCCACCGTTCTTGACCCCAGATCACCTCTGTGAGCGGAGCTATGGGCTCCATTATCCAACTGTAACATTGGCTCCAAAGTGAAAAATGTTTCGTTGAGAATGCTCCATTTGACCTAAGGAGTCGTCCTGCAAAGTCTGAGACTCCTACGGCGATTTGACATTTTTGGTCGAAAATGCACATAAGACTAACACCTGGAGCTCAAATGCCACTCGGATGTCAAAGTTGTCGCAGCGCATTGAAATTTTGCATGCGGGTAGACCTTGACCTGGAGGTCACGTTCCCACCGTTCTTGACCCCAGATCACCTCTGTGAGCGGAGCTATGGGCTCCATTATCCAACTGTAACATTGGCTCCAAAGTGAAAAATGTTTCGTTGAGAATGCTCCATTTGACCTAAGGAGTCGTCCTGCAAAGTCTGAGACTCCTACGGCGATTTGACATTTTTGGTCGAAAATGCACATAAGACTAACACCTGGAGCTCAAATGCCACTCGGATGTCAAAGTTGTCGCAGCGCATTGAAATTTTGCATGCGGGTAGACCTTGACCTGGAGGTCACGTTCCCACCGTTCTTGACCCCAGATCACCTCTGTGAGCGGAGCTATGGGCTCCATTATCCAACTGTAACATTGGCTCCAAAGTGAAAAATGTTTCGTTGAGAATGCTCCATTTGACCTAAGGAGTCGTCCTGCAAAGTCTGAGACTCCTACGGCGATTTGACATTTTTGGTCGAAAATGCACATAAGACTAACACCTGGAGCTCAAATGCCACTCGGATGTCAAAGTTGTCGCAGCGCATTGAAATTTTGCATGCGGGTAGACCTTGACCTGGAGGTCACGTTCCCACCGTTCTTGACCCCAGATCACCTCTGTGAGCGGAGCTATGGGCTCCATTATCCAACTGTAACATTGGCTCCAAAGTGAAAAATGTTTCGTTGAGAATGCTCCATTTGACCTAAGGAGTCGTCCTGCAAAGTCTGAGACTCCTACGGCGATTTGACATTTTTGGTCGAAAATGCACATAAGACTAACACCTGGAGCTCAAATGCCACTCGGATGTCAAAGTTGTCGCAGCGCATTGAAATTTTGCATGCGGGTAGACCTTGACCTGGAGGTCACGTTCCCACCGTTCTTGACCCCAGATCACCTCTGTGAGCGGAGCTATGGGCTCCATTATCCAACTGTAACATTGGCTCCAAAGTGAAAAATGTTTCGTTGAGAATGCTCCATTTGACCTAAGGAGTCGTCCTGCAAAGTCTGAGACTCCTACGGCGATTTGACATTTTTGGTCGAAAATGCACATAAGACTAACACCTGGAGCTCAAATGCCACTCGGATGTCAAAGTTGTCGCAGCGCATTGAAATTTTGCATGCGGGTAGACCTTGACCTGGAGGTCACGTTCCCACCGTTCTTGACCCCAGATCACCTCTGTGAGCGGAGCTATGGGCTCCATTATCCAACTGTAACATTGGCTCCAAAGTGAAAAATGTTTCGTTGAGAATGCTCCATTTGACCTAAGGAGTCGTCCTGCAAAGTCTGAGACTCCTACGGCGATTTGACATTTTTGGTCGAAAATGCACATAAGACTAACACCTGGAGCTCAAATGCCACTCGGATGTCAAAGTTGTCGCAGCGCATTGAAATTTTGCATGCGGGTAGACCTTGACCTGGAGGTCACGTTCCCACCGTTCTTGACCCCAGATCACCTCTGTGAGCGGAGCTATGGGCTCCATTATCCAACTGTAACATTGGCTCCAAAGTGAAAAATGTTTCGTTGAGAATGCTCCATTTGACCTAAGGAGTCGTCCTGCAAAGTCTGAGACTCCTACGGCGATTTGACATTTTTGGTCGAAAATGCACATAAGACTAACACCTGGAGCTCAAATGCCACTCGGATGTCAAAGTTGTCGCAGCGCATTGAAATTTTGCATGCGGGTAGACCTTGACCTGGAGGTCACGTTCCCACCGTTCTTGACCCCAGATCACCTCTGTGAGCGGAGCTATGGGCTCCATTATCCAACTGTAACATTGGCTCCAAAGTGAAAAATGTTTCGTTGAGAATGCTCCATTTGACCTAAGGAGTCGTCCTGCAAAGTCTGAGACTCCTACGGCGATTTGACATTTTTGGTCGAAAATGCACATAAGACTAACACCTGGAGCTCAAATGCCACTCGGATGTCAAAGTTGTCGCAGCGCATTGAAATTTTGCATGCGGGTAGACCTTGACCTGGAGGTCACGTTCCCACCGTTCTTGACCCCAGATCACCTCTGTGAGCGGAGCTATGGGCTCCATTATCCAACTGTAACATTGGCTCCAAAGTGAAAAATGTTTCGTTGAGAATGCTCCATTTGACCTAAGGAGTCGTCCTGCAAAGTCTGAGACTCCTACGGCGATTTGACATTTTTGGTCGAAAATGCACATAAGACTAACACCTGGAGCTCAAATGCCACTCGGATGTCAAAGTTGTCGCAGCGCATTGAAATTTTGCATGCGGGTAGACCTTGACCTGGAGGTCACGTTCCCACCGTTCTTGACCCCAGATCACCTCTGTGAGCGGAGCTATGGGCTCCATTATCCAACTGTAACATTGGCTCCAAAGTGAAAAATGTTTCGTTGAGAATGCTCCATTTGACCTAAGGAGTCGTCCTGCAAAGTCTGAGACTCCTACGGCGATTTGACATTTTTGGTCGAAAATGCACATAAGACTAACACCTGGAGCTCAAATGCCACTCGGATGTCAAAGTTGTCGCAGCGCATTGAAATTTTGCATGCGGGTAGACCTTGACCTGGAGGTCACGTTCCCACCGTTCTTGACCCCAGATCACCTCTGTGAGCGGAGCTATGGGCTCCATTATCCAACTGTAACATTGGCTCCAAAGTGAAAAATGTTTCGTTGAGAATGCTCCATTTGACCTAAGGAGTCGTCCTGCAAAGTCTGAGACTCCTACGGCGATTTGACATTTTTGGTCGAAAATGCACATAAGACTAACACCTGGAGCTCAAATGCCACTCGGATGTCAAAGTTGTCGCAGCGCATTGAAATTTTGCATGCGGGTAGACCTTGACCTGGAGGTCACGTTCCCACCGTTCTTGACCCCAGATCACCTCTGTGAGCGGAGCTATGGGCTCCATTATCCAACTGTAACATTGGCTCCAAAGTGAAAAATGTTTCGTTGAGAATGCTCCATTTGACCTAAGGAGTCGTCCTGCAAAGTCTGAGACTCCTACGGCGATTTGACATTTTTGGTCGAAAATGCACATAAGACTAACACCTGGAGCTCAAATGCCACTCGGATGTCAAAGTTGTCGCAGCGCATTGAAATTTTGCATGCGGGTAGACCTTGACCTGGAGGTCACGTTCCCACCGTTCTTGACCCCAGATCACCTCTGTGAGCGGAGCTATGGGCTCCATTATCCAACTGTAACATTGGCTCCAAAGTGAAAAATGTTTCGTTGAGAATGCTCCATTTGACCTAAGGAGTCGTCCTGCAAAGTCTGAGACTCCTACGGCGATTTGACATTTTTGGTCGAAAATGCACATAAGACTAACACCTGGAGCTCAAATGCCACTCGGATGTCAAAGTTGTCGCAGCGCATTGAAATTTTGCATGCGGGTAGACCTTGACCTGGAGGTCACGTTCCCACCGTTCTTGACCCCAGATCACCTCTGTGAGCGGAGCTATGGGCTCCATTATCCAACTGTAACATTGGCTCCAAAGTGAAAAATGTTTCGTTGAGAATGCTCCATTTGACCTAAGGAGTCGTCCTGCAAAGTCTGAGACTCCTACGGCGATTTGACATTTTTGGTCGAAAATGCACATAAGACTAACACCTGGAGCTCAAATGCCACTCGGATGTCAAAGTTGTCGCAGCGCATTGAAATTTTGCATGCGGGTAGACCTTGACCTGGAGGTCACGTTCCCACCGTTCTTGACCCCAGATCACCTCTGTGAGCGGAGCTATGGGCTCCATTATCCAACTGTAACATTGGCTCCAAAGTGAAAAATGTTTCGTTGAGAATGCTCCATTTGACCTAAGGAGTCGTCCTGCAAAGTCTGAGACTCCTACGGCGATTTGACATTTTTGGTCGAAAATGCACATAAGACTAACACCTGGAGCTCAAATGCCACTCGGATGTCAAAGTTGTCGCAGCGCATTGAAATTTTGCATGCGGGTAGACCTTGACCTGGAGGTCACGTTCCCACCGTTCTTGACCCCAGATCACCTCTGTGAGCGGAGCTATGGGCTCCATTATCCAACTGTAACATTGGCTCCAAAGTGAAAAATGTTTCGTTGAGAATGCTCCATTTGACCTAAGGAGTCGTCCTGCAAAGTCTGAGACTCCTACGGCGATTTGACATTTTTGGTCGAAAATGCACATAAGACTAACACCTGGAGCTCAAATGCCACTCGGATGTCAAAGTTGTCGCAGCGCATTGAAATTTTGCATGCGGGTAGACCTTGACCTGGAGGTCACGTTCCCACCGTTCTTGACCCCAGATCACCTCTGTGAGCGGAGCTATGGGCTCCATTATCCAACTGTAACATTGGCTCCAAAGTGAAAAATGTTTCGTTGAGAATGCTCCATTTGACCTAAGGAGTCGTCCTGCAAAGTCTGAGACTCCTACGGCGATTTGACATTTTTGGTCGAAAATGCACATAAGACTAACACCTGGAGCTCAAATGCCACTCGGATGTCAAAGTTGTCGCAGCGCATTGAAATTTTGCATGCGGGTAGACCTTGACCTGGAGGTCACGTTCCCACCGTTCTTGACCCCAGATCACCTCTGTGAGCGGAGCTATGGGCTCCATTATCCAACTGTAACATTGGCTCCAAAGTGAAAAATGTTTCGTTGAGAATGCTCCATTTGACCTAAGGAGTCGTCCTGCAAAGTCTGAGACTCCTACGGCGATTTGACATTTTTGGTCGAAAATGCACATAAGACTAACACCTGGAGCTCAAATGCCACTCGGATGTCAAAGTTGTCGCAGCGCATTGAAATTTTGCATGCGGGTAGACCTTGACCTGGAGGTCACGTTCCCACCGTTCTTGA
>NW_025964173.1:0-27684 GCF_023055435.1 Haliotis rufescens
GATGGAACATAGATTAGCGTGTTTTCATTGTCAGGGGAGATTTCTATATGAATTTCTTTAAAGGTTGGTGAGGTAAAATGGTTTAAGCGAGTTCAAGCGTATTTCCCTTATATAGTGATGTGGATGCATTTGTGTGTGTGTCTGTTTCCAGACACAAGCTGGTTTCATGCCCAAATTTAACTTGGATACCCCACTGAGACTCTGACACATTAACCTGGTTCTTATTTTGTCCCTTTAATGTAGCGTGCCAGGCAGGGTAACAACAAGTACCATCTTTAACGTCATTTGGTATGACGCGGACAGAAAATCGAACCACCGACCTTCTGCTCTCAGAGCAGACGCTCTATCCTCTAGACCATTGATCGGGTGTGGATTTCCATCTGCCCAAGGCAAGGGAGTTAACTGACTATAGAAGTCCAGTTTCCACCCTTGCCGAACTAGCCTGGAATTTCGTGGCCCGATTGTAGCGCAGTGCAGTGGCTAAGAAGAGTTATGTCCCTTCCATACCCCTCCCGTTGACCAATCAGATTCCACCTCTCGTATGCACTAGTCTTGCTTTTGCTTCAAACAAAATGGCGGCGCCCAGTCAAGACGATCTGATGGATAATCAAGATCAATATTGTAATAAAAGGGGTCTTACCTCCCGAAGTGCATCATATCACCTGAGCACCTTAATTGAAAACATGAAATAATCAGGCAAATATCTGTTGACGCCAACTTGACAGTACACATGCTTTGCAAATCCTGTAGTCGACAGAAATCTGCACGTTGAAATCCGTGTTGATTACGAACCGGATGTCTAGTTCTTTACGTGATTTTGATTGTAGTATGCATAGACTCGTTAGTCCAGCCAAAATGTTACTCAAGAATTCCAGCCCAGTTCGGCAAGGGTGGAAAGTGGGTTTCCTTGCCTCGAGAAGATGGTTACAAGACCTTATTTCAGTTCAGATACTAGATATGTTTGATTCTTGGTATTCACCTTTCATTTCGTGACAACATTCAGCTTCACTTCTTTACCCTGTACAAGGGGCGATCAGGGTAGCTTAGTGGTTAAAGCGTTAGCTCGTCACGCCGAAGACCCGGGGTCGATTCCCGACATGGGTACAATGTGTGAAGCCCATTTCTGGTGTCTCCCGCCGTGATATTGCTGGAATATTGCTAAAAGGGGCGTAAAGCCATACTCACTCACTCACCCTGTACAAAAAGAACACGTCCACGTGCCCGTTTTAATAGCCAAAACGTGATATAATGTTTAATTCTAAGTATATGTTCAGGATCCATATGCTGTGATGCAGATGAAGATACCAGACTTTGAGTCAGGTTTTCTGTCAATTTAAAAACCGTGCCTTGCCTTAGGGGCACAGCCCTTGTCCCCCTCACGCGATATATGGTGTGTGAGCGTGTCTAGACGTCGGGAAGGGAGTAGGGGGGGGGGGGGGGGGTGGAGGGGGGTCCTGCTTCTAGTTGTATCCCAGTCGGTAAACGCAGGTAACCCATAGGGTCATACGAATGGCAGTCAAGCGATCACTGAGGTTTTCATGTCACGCCTTCAAAGGATTTGCGGTTTTCAAAAATGCTGATTGTGTAGACTGCTGTGAGCGTAGTGGGAGTTCTGATTTTGTTGGAATGCTGTCACGCTCTTATCTCATTCCAAAATGGGTTGGTTTGTTGTTTTGCAACCGTCAGCCATATTGCAGACAGGTCGCGGCGGCCTGTAAATAAGCGAATATACAAACCAGTGGCTGATATTATGAGCATCGAGCTTGATCTCCCGATACATTTAGTCGCATCTAGTGTGTCTCTCTGTCCCTGAACCACATTATTTCCTTTCCAATCAGCCCTATCTGTAATTCAAAAACCTTACATGAAGCAAGTCTAGATTTTCCTCAGGTTTTGGATCTCCCTTTTCACTGGGTCTCCTTTTCAATATAAATGGAGTTATTTGTTCTTTCAAAATTATATATTTTCAGAGCTTTAGTTTGAATCGCCTCTTGCGACAAGCAGTACATGGGAACTATACCGACAGCCAAAAGAACCGCGAACCATAGAAACTTATAGAGACGTATGTATGTTAAGAAGAGATGTTTCCAATGTGTACAACTTAATGACAAAACTAACAATCAGTCAAGTGTTACGACAACGTGTCTTTATTCTTATAACGATATGCTGTACGTGGTTTCAAAACTTTACACGCTAATCCTGCATGATACACATGGTGCTTCTCGAGTCATGGTTGGCTGGTTGGTTTGTTGTTTAACGCCGCACTCAGCAATATTCCAGCTATATGACGGCGGTCTGTAAATAATCGAGTCTGGACCAGACAATCCAGTGATTAATGTCATGAGCAACGATCCACGGATCTATGACGTCACGTGTAATGCGTTCATAAGCGTCGGTTCACACAACATACCAGTATGTTCATTTGTGCATCGAACCAATCTAATATCTCTTTAATATAAGTAATTCTTCATATATACATGTAAGCCAATATGTATGATATTCGCGTTTCTTTTAGCGGTGAGTAGATATTTGTACCCAGTGAGGTCACGGGGGTTGACAATTGCAAATGAGGCGGTAAACTACTTGAAGCAATATTCCAACCTTATCACGACTGAAGATACAAATAACAGGATTCTGATATCGCCTGGAAATTTGATGTAACGACACCTCTGTCATCTACTCGCTACTCGTCAAAATGTTGTTTTTTGTCAAACCTTTGTAGTGTTTCTCTGTTTTGCGTGAAATCATGTTCATATGTTTTGTATGCTTTAAAAATAGGACAGGTGGTTACGAAATATTGCCTTCCTCTGTGTGATTGCTATGTGTGACTCCGTTTGATGTTCTCTCAAACAGAGATAGCCAAGTTTTAGATCCGATCTCAGCAATGTCCCTGAGGTATGGCTTGTGGTTGTTCTTACAGGTTGCTCCCAGAGGGTATTATATAGCCTACCTGATAACATTTCTAAGAACGTGTTCGTTATGACATCAGATAAAATCACAAGCCCTACTCTCTGTCGAATCTCATCCAGCTAATGCACGGTGACGACGGGGGGAGTGTGTTTGTGTGTGTGTGTGTGTGTGTGTGGGGGGGGGGGGGGTTGTTGACAGTGTTCTTAATGTATGATAGCTCAGTCAAACGGTTGATCTTCATGTGTTGCGTGTGTGGGACGTTGGAGGGGAGGCGGGGACCAGTAACAACGCGTTGGTGTGACGTTACAAATGATTATTTGCATATTTGTAAGCAAAGGGCTCGGCGTGCAGTTGTCGGTAGAAAGTGGTCACATCAACTCGATAACTAGCGGAATATTTTCCCCTTCGCCCAGGCCTTACTGTAATGCTGAAGCCATAATCAAAGATTCAGGTTCATATCTCACTGGGGCTCCTTTTGAATTTAAATGGACCTCTTTGTTTCTATCAAAATTATTTATTTCAGAGACTAAACGGTAGTCTATGCTAAAACCAGGGTATGGGGAGTGGGGATGTCAGTGGGTGTGTGGGTGGGCGTGTGTCTGTGTGTGGTGGGGGTGGGATGGGGGGGGGGGGGGGGGGGGGGGGGGGTGTAAGGAGGGAGCAACAGAGACCCTCAGACAGATGAAGGTCGGGCTGGTCCGCAAATTAGAAGCGAAAGTAGCGAGGAGAGGAACGGGATGGCATATCTTGTGAGAACGATGGGTTCGTTTCTCAACACCTACTAATCTATATTTTTCTATCTGTTTTCGGACCGATTCACCCCCAGGCCTGGCATGTGTGTTCTAATGACTGTTTGTTCTACGCCGCAATCAACAATACTCTGTAAATAACTGAGGACACTTATCTCATTTGAGAACATTTATCTCAATATAGGTCAATAAGGGCAAATGGAGCACAGTCGTTCCGGCACTGTCGCAATCCGTCTTGGTCTGTGCTTGACGAATCAAGAATCAATCAAGAATCAAGAGTTGTTATGTACAGAACACCCTTGTAGGAAGGGTACAGACTATCTACATATGGTAATAAATATAACTATAGACTTGACTGGTAGATATATATAATATACATTATATATAGAAATATTACATATTATTTTCATTCACGGTAAGTAAAGATTTATATATATCATAAGGTGGCTGACAGTGTACTTACTTGACGAGATGACCGCCTCCGTGGTTTAGTGGTAGAGCGTCCGCCCGGGGAGCGGAAGGTCCGGGGTTCGATCCCCGGCTGCGTCATACCAAAAGACGTTAAAAGATTAGCATTAAAGGGCTAAAACAAGGATTGGTCGGCTCGGAGTCAGTATACTGTGTCTGAGTGGGGTATTCATGTTAAACTGCGGCATGGTATCTCAGTGAGCTAGCACTATAAATCGGCATCAGTCCGGACTAGTACAAGCAGCCAAACAAACACGTGCATGCACGTCGCTATATATGTGAAATAATCGTTGACGCGACGTTAAACTCAATTTCACCTCACCTCACTTGACGAGATAACAGAACACCGACCGCTAATGCTTCGCTAACGGCCTACCAGCTATTCCGATACAATTACTTCACGTCAATAAACACAGCTTTCATATCAAATGTAGTTATTTGGAAGGAAATAATTTTGGAAGCAGTTATTCAGATATTGCTCCCTATCTTGATTCTTTATTTCAATCATATCCTAGAGCCGCAACAATATCAGCAACGACGTAAACTTCAACGCAACAGCTTGTGATTCTAACCAGACCACGTGGCAGCTTGTTGGAAACAAACACACTATGTATTAGAGATTAGAGAAAAACACATGTCGCGGCACATGCTCAGACGTAGGTCATATCGGACTGTCACGTGAGAGGAAATGTGACACTCTTCCTGCTTACATAACAGTAATAGCCATGTAAAGGGAAGTAACTATCTTGAATTTTATGCAGACCTTAAACTTCTTTCATGCTAAAACAATGAGCAACGCAGGTTCGTCCCTCTACTTTCGTAATAGCCGGTTTTATAAGTGTTCCTTTCCAAAATTATATTGAGAAGATATCTCTAAATGTATGTACATGATAATAATACATGTGTGCTCGCGTGCGTGTGTGCGTATGGAAGTATATATAATTGTGTGTGTGTTGTGGGGGTGGGGGGTGGGGGGTGCGTTTGTGCGTATGTATGTATATAAATGTACTGTTTTAAAATCGAGGAAATAAATAAAAGATAAAAAAATAATTTGAGAACAAATTCCAAAATGTTTGTAGTTAAGATGTATATTTATGTTTATTTAGTTACTAGAACCATAATCCGTTTTATTTTTCTAGTTTTATCTTAGTCTATGTAGGGGATTTACTATCGCAATAAGTGCAATAATTTTAGACACGACGTTAAAGCCCATTTCACCTCAACTCAGCTCCAAGAGGTCCCGCTGTACGTTTATGTATTTACGTCACAGTTTCAGCGTACAGCTCCACAGTGAAGATCCGGGTTAGAATTGGCCCGCAACAGCCCATGCCTGTCGTAAGCATTTTCCCGAGGCAAGAGAGTTAACTGACTATAAAAGTCCAGTTTCCACCCTTGCCGAACTAGGCTGGTATTATGGAGTTACATTTTGTCTGGACTAACGAGTCTTTGCATAGTCCAATCAAAATCGCGCACCGAAATCGAAATCCGGTTTGTAAACTGTCGTGCAGATTTCGGTCGATTGCAGGATTTGCAAAGCATGTGCACTGCCAACTCGTTGTCAGCCGATATTTTCCAAATCTTTTCATGTTTTTAATCAAGGTGCTCACGTGATTTGATGCATTTCGCGATGTAGGACCCGTTTTATCACAATATAGATCGAGCAGATTGTCCTGACTGGGCGCCACCATTTTGTGTGAAGCAAACGCAAGTGATACGAGAGGTGGAATCTGATTGGTCCATAGGAGAGGCTTAGAAGTGATCAGGCTCACTGACCTGGTTGATGCATGTCATCGTATCCCAATTGGGTAGATCTATGCTCATCATGTCAATCACTGGATTGTCTGATCCAGATTAAGTTATTTACAGACCCCCGCCGTGTAGCTGTCAACAAACAAACAAACAACCGTGTACAGCTCTCAAGGCTTCATCCAGCTTCTTGGGTGGTGGGGTAGCCTAGTGGTTAAAGCGTTCGCTCGTCATCCCGAAGACCCGGGTTCGATTCCAGACATGGGTACAATGTGTGAAGCCCATTTCTGGTTTCCCCCGCCGTGATACTGTACAATGTGTGAAGCCCATTTCTGGTTTCCCCCGCCGTGATACTGCTAGAATATTGCTAAAACCGGCGTAAAACCATACTCACTCATCCCACTTCTACGAGGATTGATTGACAAGTTTTGAGCCTCACAATTACGTAATTACGTAATAGTGAATTTTTGTTGTTGTGGACATAACATGATGTTTGTTCGTTGTTTTCAGCAGCACTTATCAATGTGACGGCGGTCTGTAAAAACTTGAGTCTGGACCAGACAATCCAGCGGTTGACATCTGTTTCCTAACACGAAGAATGCTCTACCCAGTAACCGTGATTGACATGTTTCCTCACACAAAGAAGCCTCTACCCGGAAACCGTGATTGACATGTTTCCTAACACGAATAAGGCTCTACCCGGAAACCGTGATTGACATGTTTCCTCACACGAAGAAGGCTCTACCCGGAAACCGTGATTGACATGTTTCCTCACATGAAGAAGGCTCTACACGGAAACTGTGATTTACATGTTTCCTAACATGAAGAAGGCTCTACCCGGAAACCGTGTTTGACATGTTTCCTAACACGAAGAAGGTTCTACCCGGAAACCGTGATTGACATGTTTCCTCACACGAAGAAGGCTCTACCCGGAACCCGTGATTGACATGTTTCCTCGCGCGAAGAAGGCTCTACCCGGAAACTGTGATTTACATGTTTCCTAACATGAAGAAGGCTCTACCCGGAAACCGTGTTTGACATGTTTCCTAACACGAAGAAGGTTCTACCCGGAAACTGTGATTGACATGTTTCCTCACACGAAGAAGGCTCTACCCGGAAACCGTGATTGACATGTTTCCTCACGCGAAGAAGGCTCTACCCAGAAACCGTGATTGACATGTTTCCTAACACGAAGAAGGCTCTACCCGGAAACCGTGATTTACATGTTTCCTCACACGAAGAAGGCTCTACCTGGAAACCGTGATTGACATGTTTCCTCACGCGAAGAAGGCTCTACCCGGAAACCGTGATTGACATGTTTCCTCACATGAAGAAGGCTCTACCCGGAAACCATGATTGACATGTTTCCTCACGTGAAGAAGGATCTACCCGGAAACCGTGATTGACATGTTTCCTAACATGAAGAAGGCTCTACCCAGAAACCGTGATTGACATGTTTCCTAACACGAAGAAGGCTCTACCCGGAAACCGTGATTGATATGTTTCCTAACACGAAGAAGGCTCTACCCGGTAACCGTGATTGACATGTTTCCTCACACGAAGAAGGCTCTACCCGGGAGCCATTTTGACTCGAACTTTGACCTCACACTAGCTGTGGAGAAAACTAAGAGAATGGGATAAAATACCTTCGACATCTTTGGCCCGTAAAAAGTTTGTCAGTGTGGAAAGAAATTCTGTTGAAAAATATTTCATTTTAGTGTCTTAAGTTCAAGTCATTCCATGTAAGGCGGAGCACTTATCAATCACTCCCGCAGCGATCAGTGGAAGTGAAGGAGTTTGGCTGTGCTCCATTCACTGGGATTCAGGTTGTGTCTGATGATTATCTTGCATGTTGCATGTTACGTCTTCTGTTATATAAATACCCCAAGAACCCATTAATAGAACAAGCCCTGTCAGTCTTGCTACCATTCACTAGCAAGTTGAGACATTGGGTGACGTTTTTACGCCTCCTAGTTATTTGGGTCCATTGGCTCGTCGAGGATACGTGTTTGCCACGTACGTTCTTGTCGTGCAGGTCCTACGTTATCAGCAGCAAACAGCAGGTCTTGTAATGAAGACTAGTTTGCTGTATTCCAGTGTTCCAACAGCATGGTAGTAAATGGCTCAAATGTACAGATGATTGATGATGATGGTGATGTTGATGATGGTGATGACTGGTGATGCTTGATGATGATGCTTGATGCTTGATGATGATTGGTGGTGCTGCTGATGATGGTGATGATTGATGATGACGATGATGCTTGATGATGATGATGCTTGATGATGATGATGATGATGATGATTGGTGGTGCTGCTGCTGATGGTGATGATTGATGATGACGATGATGATTGATGATGACGATGATGCTTGATGATGATGATGATGATGATTGGTGCTGCTGCTGATGATGGGGATGATTGATGATGACGATGATGCTTGATGCTTGATGATGATGATTGGTGGTGGTGCTGCTGCTGCTGATGATTGGTGATGATGATGATAAGTTCTTCTGGCTGACCACGGTGGTGTCGCCATGCTGGCCATTAAACACGCAGTTCAGTGCTTTCAAAATCCTTTCTTCAGCAAGCAAGCATTCAGTTGCATACGTCAGATATCAGATGTACGGCTTGTGTAACTTTTTTCATGAGACTGTATTGATTCTTGGAATTACATATTTACACAATAATACATGGTTACCATGGCTACGTTCCTTGCATGTCACAGCATCGGTTCTCCAAGTCACTACCTGCATGTCGTCCTGTGTTCTATATGTTAATATGAATACTAGTAGTCACTGAAAATTTCAGTCAATATGTTTGCTTATTTTTTTGTTGTGTAACGCCGCGCTCAGCAATATTCCAGCTATATGAAGGCGGTCTGTTTATAATCGAGTTTGGACCAGACAATCCAGTGACTGACATCATGAGCATCGATCCACGCAATTTGGATACTCCATGCATCAACCAAGTCAGCGAGCCTGACCACCCGATCCCGTTAGTCGCCTCTTTCGACAAGCATAGTCCCCTTTTAGGGCAAGCATGGGTTCCTGATGGGGGTGAGGAAGGGGACGGGGATGGGGATGCTACGTAGACAAGTGCCTGAGAATCTGACTTGCACACCTAAGTTCAGTATATATTATACATCTTATCCATATTTGACTTATTGCTTAATGATTGCACTTTATTAAAACACGTTTAAACTTTAAACATGTTGAAACATGTTTCGATTTAACGTGATGTGTTTAGGCTTAGACGATAGCTCATTTCATGTGTTTAGACCTAAATGCGTCTAGATAGAACACACCAACTTTGTAAACCTGATCATGTTTCGATCTGAACGTGCCTTGTCTTTGTTTACATTCTAAACCCATTTTAAAAGTTTAACAACGGGGGGGGGGGGGGGGGGGGGGGGGGCATCATTTAAGATAGCTGTAGCTGTACCGGAAGTTTATAATGTTCACCTTTATAATTTCGACTTGATATTTGCCATTCTGCATTGGGCTTTGTAGCACATGACAGTGTGTATAATCTTGAATGATAATAGCTTTAAAATTCAAGGCTTAAACCACTTTGACTGGTACCGCTGATACCGCTATTGGTGAAGGAACATTTGTCTGTTCGGACTGTCTTGATAAAAGCAACAAAACACTTTCCATAATCATAAGAAATTTCTACTAAATCCAGAGTACAATTCCGACTTTATCATAAGCATGCGTTTATGAACCACTATCAAATAGTGATAATACCAGGTGAGCGTATCCTGTCCCATTGCTGTCACCTGTCACAAACACATGCAAATGCATGTCAATGTTCACCTGACCAAACACGGGAATATACATGTATGGTACAAGTTAAAATAGGGAACTGCATCGCACATCATTGCTGTCATGGTGTATCAAATGTTCTCCACATGACTCTCATAAAACCTTTTGAAGGCTTACCGAGGCTTTGAATGTTGTAACCCTGTAACCGCTTTTGAGCAAGAGTCGTATGACGCTCTTTGAAACCTTCGTGAAAAGAACATGCTCAACTGTACCTAAAAACCTCGTTAGCACGAACGTTACTCTGGAGATCCATTTCACAGATTACTAAATGGAACATTTACATGTATACACAATTAAATAACTCCGTTCCCATGATTCTTCAATCCAGAGATTTGTATTCCGACCATTGCAACGCAACCGTCCGGAATAACGGGGTTTCGTAATATACAGTTCTCAGAAATTTGTATTCCGACCATTGCAAGGCAATCGTCCGGAATAACGGGGTTTCGTTACATACAGTGTTCAGAGATTTGTATTCCGACCATTGCAACGCAACCGTCCGGAATAACGGGGTTTCGTTATATACAGTGTTCAGAGATTTGTATTCCGACCATTGCAACGCAACCGTTCGGAATAACGGGGTTTCGTTAGATACAGTGTTCATCATTACATTCCACGACTACAAAATCCTTGTCTCATTTCAGAATCAACACCAGCGTTCCTCGGCTCCCCTCCGCCGGCGATGATGACTCCGCTGATTTAGGTCAGTGTACTCTAGTTACAAAACGCCCGGTAATATGCCCAATCTTTCACAATGGGGGCACGCCTCAGGATTCCGGCACTCGTGATGTACGCTCACCAACTGTTTCGCCGAAAGTAAGTAAATCCCGGTCAGCGTGATCGTAACCTACATCAATATATAAACAGATGAGGCAGGCTGGCACCGAAAGCCGCACTGTAACTGTGTCAGGCTGACCTATTTCCGCATTCAGGACGGTCTGACCTACAATTTGCCACTTGATAGCGGGCGGATTGGACGAGCGCGGCGTGATGGAGTTATTTATAGATCGGTAGCCTTCTTATCATGACATTTATAGTAGTTTTGATAAATAGGCCCTCGTGACCCGCTTATCATAGAAATAGGTCACGGGTCGTAAATATGGGCGTGTTTCGTTTGTTTCTTGTTAAACGCCCCACTCCGCAATAGTCCAGCTATATGACGGCGGTCTGTAAATAATTAAGTCTGGACAAGACAATACCCTCGATTGACAACATAAACATCGATCAACGCAATTGGGATTCAATGACATGCATCAACCAAGTAAGCGAGCCTTACCAACCGATCCCGTTAGTCGCCTTTTACTACAAGCATAGTCCCCTTTTAGGGCAAGCATGGGTTCCTGAAAACCCCGGAATCTCACGGGTCTAAATATTGGCGTGCTTGTCAGAGAGCGTGAGAGCATGTAAGTACATGTGTACTTTGGAGTAGTTTTGTTGTATGGACAACTGAGAAGTAGACACAAGCATTTCCATATGCCAGTTAACTGTTACATCGACACGAGGGACAGAAAGAACTATTATTCTTCCCTTTCGTGAAGGCGGGGACGTATTGTGGGACGATTGCTTTTTTGGAATGGTAAACGCCATTTTGGTTAATTATAGCAAAAAGCAATAACAGCGGAGCGAGATATTTAAGCCATTTTTTCCTTAATGCCAAAGCGTAATCTTTTACCTGCCTTTGATCATACTTCAGTAAATAAAAGGGACAGAGCTTTTCCATGGGTTGCTGAAGACCAATTCTAACCCGGATCTTTAAGGATAAACGACTTTTAGGCAAGATTTGAAATCTTCGTAGCAAGAGCATGCTCGATTATACCTCAAAGGTTTAGCGTAAGGTATGAAAACCTTCACGGTCTAATTGCCATGTTTTGATTTTGCCAATCCGTGAAGAAATTCCGATGCATCTACATTCGGGAGCACAATTGATGCTCCCCCTCCCCCCCCCTCCCCCCTCTTCCTCCCTCTCTTTCTCTCCCCCTCTCCCCTCTTTCCCCCTCCCCCTCTCTCCCCTCCCCTCTTTCTCCCTCTCTCTCTCTCTCTCTCTCTCTCTCTCTCTCTCTCTCTCTCTCTCTCTCTCTCTCTCTCTCTCTCTCTCTCTCCCCCCCCCCCCCCCCTCTCTCTCTTCCCCCCTCCCCCCGGCATGCCTATATCTCTTATCCCCAAATCTCACAAAGATGTCATCTTGGTGGAAGTCTGGCAGTTTTCTCAATAAATTTCAGATGACATTTTCTTTTCCTATTTGACGCATTGTCTTGAACCTTTGAAGATAGAGATGTTACGAGACAAAGATAAAGATCGAACTATTAACACTATACTTAACATTAACACAATGCCGATTATGACTGAGTAATCGCCTGTTCACTACGTTTGGTGAGTCTGAATAAGCCCAATCAACATTTGATATATACCAACACAGACTGGTTTGCCCAATCCATGTGCGCATGCTCGGTTATTACGCGTTTTTCGTTGAAGCGAGTGAGTGAGTGAGGCTTTACGCTGCTTTTAACAATATTACAGCAATATCACGGAGAGGGACACAAGAAATGGGCTTCACACATTGTTCCCATGTGAGGAATCGAACCCGGGTCGTCGGCGTGACTAGCGAACGCTTTAACCACTAGGCTACCCGACCGCCCCTTTTCCTTGAAACTAGGTCAATACAATCTGCACATTTGTCCCTGAAGAAAAACCAAGAAAATCACAGGAAAGGAATACACAAATATGTAATACAATGCTATTTTGTGGCGCAGCTGTTATGATACAATACCTCAACACGATTGAGATTATTATTATTATTTTATTATACATTTATATACCGCAGGTATCCATGGACTATTATCAGCTCAAATATGTTTGTTTTGTTTGTTGTTTTACCCATCATGTTCGTACTAGAATGAAATGAAGACAAGGTCAATGGACACAGGGGGTGTTAAGAACAAATTAAGGAAATCCCGTCAATCACCTCGTCCAGAACGACCCCCTCCGTGGTCTAATGGTAGAGCGTCCGCCCAGAGAATGGAAGGTCCGGGGTTCGATCCCCGGCTGCGTCATACCAAAAGACGTTAAAAGATGGTACTTGTTGTTACCCTGTCTGGCGCTCGGCATTAAGGGGCTAAAACAAGGACTGGTCGGCTCGGAGTCAGTATACTGTGTCTGAGTGGGGTATTCATGTTAAACTGCGGCATGGTATCTCAGTGAGCTAGCACTATAAATCGGCATCAGTCCGGACTAGTACAAGCAGCCACACACGTCACTATATAAGTGCAATAATCTTGGACGCGACGTTAAACCCCATTTCACCTCACCTCACCTCGTTCATAACTATAGGTGGTGATGTAGCCTAGCGGTTAAAGCGTTATCTCGTCACGGATAAAACCCGAGTTCCATTCTTAATTGGGATAAGATGTGTGGTGCCTAGCCTTGGCATTCCTGCTTAATATGGATTAGCTAAAACATCTATTCTCCTCACTCCTACATCAGTGCCCATACTTGACTACACATGGATGTATCACCCTTTCCTTCACACCGCACCATGTTTACTTTGTGTGTTTGTTTGTTTGTGTGTTGTTTAACGCCGCACTCAGCACTATTCTATATGACGGCGGTCTGTCAATAATCAAATCCGAACCAGACAATCCAGTGATTGCGACATATGAGCATCGATCCACACAATTGAGATACGATGACATCTAGTCTGTCTTACAGACCCTGATACAAATATATAATTATCAAATACAGCCCATGCAAGTCTATAATGTTTGGCAAGTCTAGATCACTGCAGTATCAGTATCTGAAAATGAAGAGAGTCACTGGGCTCCTTTTTATTATATTTTTATTAAGATAACTGAACAACTGTTTTTTATGTAAGATGTGTTCATTTCAGAGACTAGATGTTAGTCTAGATGACATCCATCAACCAAGTCAGTGAGCCTGACCACCCTATTCTGTTAGTCGCGTCTTAAAACAAGTACGGGTTGCTGAAGACCTTTTCTAACCCGGATGTTCAGGGGTCGCATCATGTTAATTTGCACGCTGCATTGACACGATATCGTGATGGCAACTGTATTCTGACACTATATCGTGATATCCTATTACAGGAATGTACAGACATGCAACCGCATCACGCATGTAATAGGAGTCAGCTAATGGCTTGTCGTGAGAGGTTTTTTTACCCTTGTCCTAGTAGCTAAAGTTAGGCCTGCTGGGCACCAAGTCAACAACCACTACCACTGTGTGCTGACCTAGCACAGAGTGCATCTTGTAGAACATATCTACCTGTATAAACAAGCTTGTATATTCCGCTAGTTATCGACTTGATGTGATCACTTTCTACCGACAACTGTACATTGACCCCTTTGCTAATACGGAGAGAGAGAGAGAGAGAGAGAGAGAGAGAGAGAGAGAGAGAGAGAGAGAGTTCGCAGAATAGCGCTTCATATAGCTGGAATATTGCTGACTGCGGCTTTAAACAATAAATAATCAATGAAAATCCTACAAAGCGTGATACGCCGTGATATTACTGAAATACTGTTCAAGGAGGCGTAAATCCAACTTACACCCTATAAGCCACTCTGTACACATATGCCATTTATAGTGCGTGAGTGAGTGAGTGAGTGAGTGAGTTGGGTTTAACGCCGCTTTTAACAGTGTTCCAGTTATATCGCGGCGTGTCAGCTTAATGTGGGAGGAAAGCTCGAAGTGATGCAGTTCTCAGACGTTTACCACTTCGGTGAAACCCACGAGCACGGGCATGGTGCTGACAATCCTAGAAACATAATCGGGGTGAACCGGGATTCGAACCCACAATCATAGGTTTCTGGCGTGCCAATGGACGCAACTCTGCACAGCGAATCGCGGCGCCTTAGACGACTGGGCCAGAGAGAGAGACAGAGACACAGAGAGACAGAGAGACACAGAGAGACACAGAGACACAGAGAGACACAGAGACACAGAGAGACACAGAGAGACAGAGACAGAGACAGAGAGAGGGGTTTTATAGTGTTGGTCCACTAAGGTTCCATGCAGTTTAACATGGACACTCAGACACAGTATACAGACTCGAGTCGACCAGTCATAGTTTTTGTCTTCTTAATACAGCGCGCCAGGCAGGAAACAACAAGTACCATCTTTTAATGCCAGTGATCGGACCACCGACCTTGCGCTTTCCGGGCAGGCTCCTTATGCCCTAGACCATGGAGACGCTTACTGCGTGAGTATATTAAGGCTAAACGTCGTGGAAAAGTCCTTAAAGGTTATTGGAACTTGCAGAACCGAGGTTAACAACATTAGGAAACAGGAGCTCTTGCACGTTCACCAGACCATCATAATCAGCCTGTATACGTTCACAGAAAACGAATCCACTCTCGACATTTCTCATCCATCAATCTACATTTTATCAGGTGAGGTGAGCTGAAATGGGTTTAACGTCGCGTCCAAGATTATTGCACTTATATAGCGATGTGCATGTACGTGTGTGTGTTTGTGTGGCTGCTTGTACTAGTCCGGACTGATGCCGATTTATAGTGCTAGCTCACTGAGATACCATGCCGCAGTTTAACATGAATACCCCACTCAGACACAGTATACTGACTCCGAGCCGACCAGTCCTTGTTTTAGCCCCTTAATGCCGAGCTCCAGACAGGGTAACAACAAGTACCATCTTTTAACGTCTTTTTGTATGACGCGGCCGGGGATCGAACCCCGGACCTTCCGCTCTCCGGGCGGACTCTCTACCACTAGACCACGGAGGCGGTCCCATTTATTATCAAACATAAATCGTTGTCAACATCTGCTTGCATGATTAATAAAACAACTAAACAACTTTAAAAAAGTTCCATGGCCTATCCTGGCCTCGGGTGAGGTGGATGACCTGTACTTATTGAACAGCTAAAGGCCATCCTATCGTAGACATATTTATCCCAATTGCCTCAATAAAACACCGTTTGATGTTCAGTTACTGTGTCTACCCGGCCATCAAATGCAACGATAATGTCATTGCCGTTTCCAGACCAATATGGCCCGGGGTCTAATATATGTAGTCATTATCGATTCCAGCATTGCTTGTGAACCCTAGACTCTAGAATAATTTCGGGCGACATTTACCTTCGTGAAAACAAAAATTTGATAATACCCACCAGGGGCGAATCTGATAGCTGTTATTGACCTCGTATCGGCAACCACGTTGATATTGATCGAGATCATATGTTCCAATACTGCCTTTCTGCTTCGTATGACGTCTCTAGCTGATGGCTCTGTATTGAGTGTCATTCTAATCAGAGGTGAATGTTTGTCATCATTTGTTTGCTTTGAATGCAAATTGGGCTCAAAACATATGTCTGTATAAAAAAATGTTTTGATGGATAATATTCAAGATATGATAAAAAAAAAAATACCAGATAGCTGCGACCATGTTTGTTGAGTCAGAAATATGCTTTGTGTGTTTATCAGCGACGTGAAGGACAACCGTTTTTTTTTATAAATTGTACGGATACAGAAGATGGAAAGCTTTTAAAAAATGTCTGAGATTCATTTTCAAAACGTACATAATGTTTTGACCGATCTGTCAACGTATTGTATATTATGGTTGGAAGATGTGGATAATGTCAACCGCCGTCACCTTTAAATGTCACACGTCTTTGAAGAAGAGGGAAATTTAAATAATTCGTCGTAGCGAAACAGATGTGTTTTTGATTAGGAAACATCCATTATGTCAAACAGATCATGTAACAGAATCTAGAACGATGTTTCTTTGATGTAGTATTAGGACATCAAGAAAGAACGTGTAGATACTAGTACGTCACCGTTACGTACAGACCGCCTCCGTGGTCTTGTGGTAGAGCGTCCGCCCGGAGAGCGGAAGGTCCAGGGTTCGATCCCGGGCCGCGTCATACAAAAAGACGTTAAAAGATTGTACTTGTTGTTACCCTGTCTGGCGCTCGGCATTAAGGGGCTAAAACAAGGACTGGTCGGCTCGGAGTCAGTATACTGTGTCTGAGTGAGGTATTCATGTTAAACTGCGGCATGGTATCTCAGTGAGCTAGCACTATAAATCGGCATCAGTCCGGACTAGTACAAGCAGCCACACACACACATACACGTGCATGCACGTCGCTATATAAGTGCAATAATCTTGGACGCGACGTTAAACCCAATTTCACCTCACCTCACCGTTACGTACATTATTTGGTGGCTCATCCCAAACGTTCAATCTATTGCATTGTGAATTATTATTTGGGTTTGTGCAACTTTAAAATCTTATGTGACTGCGTGTCGATGGCTTTTAGAGCAGGTCTTTATTGCAGCCTATGTTTCATAAAATAATGCAAGAGTCTGGCACGATTCTGGCTGCATCTTAGTTATTTCACGGCATGTCAGCTTGATGAGTGAGGAAAGCCCGAAGTGATGCAGTTCTCAGACGTTTACCACTTCGGTGAAACCCACAAACACGGGCATGGTGCTGACAATCCTAGAAACATAATCGGGGTGAACCGGGATTCGAACCCACAATCATAGGTTTCTGGCGTGTCCAGGGGACGCAACTCTGCACAGCGAATCGCGGCGCCTTAGACGACTGGGTCACAGAGAGAGACAGAGACACAGAGAGACACAGAGAGACAGAGAGAGAGACAGAGAGACACAGAGAGACAGAGACAGAGAGAGGGGTTTTTTTTTGTGTTGGTCCACTAAGGTTCCATGCAGTTTAACATGGACACTCAGACACAGTACACAGACTCGAGTCGACCAGTCCTTGTTTTTGTCCTCTTAATACAGCTTGATGAGTGAGGACAAGTAATGCTGGTCCTCACAGCTACGTTGAAACCCAAGATCAGGGGTGTTTGGCAAGAAAGACACGTGAACTTTTAATTTGCGTTGATTAGCAATGGAGTTTAATAACGTATATATTTACCTTTTTATGTATACATAATTTGGTGTTTAGTGTCCAACGAGACATGGATATTCAATTATTACGACTAAAAATAATGATAATCAAAATAAATTATCGGCTTCGAGTTATTTTATGCTTTTAAAACTATCGTATTTTACTTTGTAACGGGGGCACGGGGGACCAGTCGTCTAAGGCGCCGCGATTCGCTGTGCAGAGTTGGGCACGCCAGAAACCTGTGATTGTCGGTTCGAATCCCGGTTAGCCCTAATTATGTTCCTAGGTTCGTCAGCACCATACCCGTGCTCGTGGGTTTCACCGAAGTGGAAAACGTCCGAGACCTGCATCATTTCGGGCTTTCCTCCCACATTAAGCTGACACGCCGTGATATAACTGGAATACTGTTAAAAGCGACGTTAGACCCAAATCACTCACTCACTTTGTAACGCATATGGCTCATCGCTTGAAGTTTCAGTACTATTGCTCTGTGTACCTATTTTAGCGTTTATGTTTTGTGTTTCTGTATGTTTGTTATATGTATATAAGGTGACATTTTCATAAAAAAGTCTCTTTGTCTCTTTGTATGTGTATGCATGAGTGTATACATGAGTGCTGATGTAGTGTGCGTACCTGAAATACACATGCCATACTCTTGTTCAAAGGTTGTTGAATGAAGGTCACAACAGTAAAGCTCAGTAAAGCTTTCAAAACGTTTTATGGTAATTATGCGAAGACATTTCCAAGTTTGACGCATCAGTGACAAAATGATGTCGGACGCAATAAATTACACCATATGTTCCCGCATTTCTTCAGGTGAAAAGGGGCGGCCGTGTAGCCAAGTGGTTAAAGCGTTAGCTCGTCACGCCGAAGACCCGGGTTCGATTCCCGACATGGGTACAATGTTAATTTGCATTGAAAGAAGTAACTTTAATAGCCGATCATTACTAAGGCAATAACTCATTTTGCGTCTTTTACACTTCTTGGCAAGTAAATCGTACATAATATTCAAATAATAACTAAAGTGACAAAACCCTTTCTACATTCATATAAAAATTTCTGCCAAAAGCAGTGTCGACCGTTTGATTTCGACTACATCGTGGCCATGTGTTAATGAATCTCTATCAAATAGTGAAGATACCAAGTTCTCGCGAAAAGGTGAGCGTGCCCTGCCCCATCGGTGGCACCCGCCACAAACACATGCAAAGGCATATCAATTTTTCACCTAAAAACACGGGAACATTTGGTACGAGTCAAAATACAGTATTGCATCAAACATCATTTTTGTCATTGATGCGTCAAATTTGGAAATGTCCTCCACATGTCTACCATAAAACGCTTTGAAAGCTTTACTGAGGCCTTGAATGTTGTAACCTTGATCAGACAACTTTTGAGTGTCGCATGTCGCTCTTGGTAGAAAGAGCATGCTCGATTATATCTCAAAAATTCTTAAATGTAAACACCAAAGGCTGGAGCTGCTGGAATATTGCACGACATGGAGGGAAAGTTGGAAAGGTTGAAAGTTAAAGCCTTGAGGGGAGTGTACAAAAGAGGACTGGACATATCAGGTTTTAGAGTCAAGTTAAAAGTTGATAGTACTAATGCATTGTTTCGGCAGATTTCGTCCTCAGTTAAAAATACTGGCGTTATACGTGGCATTATTTGATATGTCATTTATACCAAGTTCTTTGATAAAACAAATAATGTAGTGATGCTTACATATAATGGTTATACAACTACAAACTCTCATGCAGGGCGGGGGCACGGGTGGCCCAGTCGTCTAAGGCGCCGCGATTCGCTGTGCAGAGTTGCGTCCCTTGGGCACGCCAGAAACCTATCATTGTGGGTTCGAATCCCGGTTGGCCCCGATTATGTTTCTAGGTTTGTCAGCAATATACCCGTGCTCGTGTGTTTCACCGAAGTGGTAAGCGTCTGAGACCTGCATCACTTCGAGCTTTCCCCCACATTAAGCTGACACGCCGCGATGTAATTGGAATACTGTTAAAAGCGGCGTTAAACCCAACTCACTCTCTCACTCACTCATGCAGGGCAGCCAGACTTTGGATGACAGCAGGCTGAGACAGAATGGGTTCATTCCAATTCCGTTTCCTCTTTTTAAGTTTATGCATTCTACCAATGGCAACATCACGCACTGACTTAACCCACTCTGAAAGACATTCACAGGTTCCTCTTCTCTTTTGGCCCATTTTTTGGCATACTCTTCGACAGCATCCATAATGATTTGAATTTGTGATACCAAAGGGAAGGAGTTGCTCACGATATTTTGGTACATGTTTGAATAACTGACGAAGGTTGTTATTGTCAACAATAGAGAAGTCAATAAAGCACACAAACATTTACAACCACTCAGCAGCAATCAGTGGTCCAAACCGCCCATTACCCGACGGTATCTGCCAATATCCACACTGTCTGCTACGCTTGGAACTAAACCCCTACATCAGACATGAAGCCAAATACGAGTCAATTTGAAATTGGAATTTAACCCTGGACGTGAATATCAAGTTCAGTTACAGACGTAATGCGTCAATCAACGCTAGACATCCTTACACATGGCAGAGTGTTACGTCTCGGCTCAATGACAACCTCTGATTCACGCAGTTTGACGTCAGAGTCTAATCAAATATCAGATAAAAGAACGGATCTGTAAGAGAAGAGGAATCGTCCTAAGGCGTTAAAGCCCCTGGGCAAATACAACATGAGATATCATTGACGCTTCAGAATAGCATCTTCAAATTGGAGTTACGAGAAGTGACGTCTTTTCCAATATGAAGTATGTTTTCGTCAGGATGGTTTGGAAAGGTCGTCGTGTTGATGGATATGGGAGTCAAAGAGACAGAACTCTTGTCTTGTATATAGTATATGCATGTTCCCTTATGGATGTCAAGGTGTGGTGGTGCTAGATTGGCTTTGAATATGCTCGTAGTACAGTCAACTACGGTTATGACGAACACGGTTATAACGAAATGATGGATATAACGAACATCTTTTTTGGTCCCGGTCGTGTGTTTATATGCTGTATTTATTATGCTTATAACGAACTACGGTTATAACGAACTGAAATTAGTGGTCCCTTTGAGTTCGTTATAACCGTATTTTACTGTAACACGGAAAAGGGTCCGATACACACAGTAAACTGCGAAAACCGAAGCGAACTTATCATGATTATTTGTCTACATTTCATGAACTTTGATAGGTATGAATGGTGTGATCTTTATTTCTCCATGTACACTACCGGGCAAAAGAAAGTATACACCCATGTTTGATGGTGGCTATAACGCAAACAAACAAGAAATGGTTATTTGACATGATTCGATGGTATTTGATATAGGTATTATAGGCAATACAAGACCTTCTTTGATACGCATTTAGAGTGAGTATGGTTTTACGCCGCTTTTAGCAATATTCCAGCAATATCACGGCGGGGGTCACCAGAAATGGTCTTCACACATTGTACCCATGTCGGGAATCGAACCCGGGTCTTCGGCGTGACGAGCGAACGCTTTAACCACTAGGCTACCCGACCGCCCCCGATACGCATTTAGAAGTTAGAGTACTAAGTAAGGATAAGAATTTATGGATGAACAACTTCTTTATAACAATTAAGAGCGACGTTTCGGTGTAGGTTCTAACACCGTTATCAAGCAATCACTTCTAACACCGTTATCAAGCAAGTGATTGAAAGTGATTGTTAGAACCCACACCGGAACGTCGCCCTTAATTGTTATAAAGAAGTTCATCCATAAATTCTTATCCTTACTTAATATAAGACCTTCCCTTTTTAATGTTTCGGCGACTGTTTTCTGCCTAGTAACGTTTTGATAAGTTAAACGTTTGCGTTTTTGTAAAAATGGTTTTAGATTAGAAACTTTCTTTTGCCCGACAGTTTACAGTCTTTAGAAGTTGTGCTTGTTTGTTTGTTTGTTGTTTAACGCTGCACTCAGCAATATTCCAGCTATATGACGGCGGTCTATGAATAAATCGAATCTAGACCAGACAATCCAGTGACTGACGCCATGCACATCGATCTACGCAAATCGGATAGGCATCAACCAACGTTAACTCAGCGAGCCTGACCACCCGATCCCGTTAGGTGCCTTCTTCGATAAACATGGGTTGCTGAAGACCAATTCTGACCCGGATCGTCACGGGAGTTCTGTTATAGAAGATCTTTCTTGCTTACACGCCCCATACATACACGGATATATCTATTACTGACAATTGTATTGAGCACTGAAGTAGGTAGGGTTTATCGATCGTTTCTTTGTCACAGCATATATTTCAACTCACCAAATATTCTGCTCTGATTTTTAGAGAGATATATGCTTACCTTCCTTCATATTCTGTGAATTTTGTTGTGTGAGAATTGTTTTGAGAGCATCACTGTATCTACAACGCAATTCTGGATTTGATTAATCTCTGATGAAGAAAACATGAACTGTAGTTCTTCTGAATACAGGCAACCTACTTTAGAATAAACATCACGTGTGTTGTAACACAGTGTTGAACAGTATTCAGGGCTGCCTCGGCGCTGACAATAACGTTGATTGTTTTCCGTGTCGTATGACATTGCCCCAGTCGTGTTAAAGTATCGTCACTCGTGCATCATACTGAACGTTTGACACATGTAGGTTGTAATACAGCGAGACAGATGTGGAGACGGCATGGATTGTCAGTGGAAGGTTAATAGGCTAAAGCGTAGGTTGAGAAATGTAGTTCTCCATGTTATAAATGGCAGGGGGCACGGGTGGCCCAGTCGTCTAAGGCGCCGCGATTCGCTGTGCAGAGTTGCGTCCTTTGGGCACGCCAGAAATCTGTGCTTGTGGGTTCGAATCCCGGTTCGCTCCGATTATGTTTCTAGGTTTGTCAGCACCATACCAGTGCTCGTGGGTTTCACCGAAGTGGTAAACGTCTTAGACCTGCATCACTTTGGGCTTTCATCCAGCATTAAGCTGACAATGAAATGTTAAATAAAAGTATTGAAATGGTTTGCACAATTTTAAATAAAAGTATTGAAATGGTTTGCACTATAACAACACCATGAGCATCTACGCAATTGGGATACAATGACATGCATCAACCAAGACAGCGAACAAGACCATCCGATCCCTCTTACGACATTGATTGCTGAAGACCAATTCTGACCCGGATCTTCACAGGTCTTTTGTAGGAGGAAAACCCGAAGTGATTGATGTCTTAGACGGGTATTGGTAGTCCTGCACCATGACTGTGGAATTTATATTTTTTTAGGTATTTTTTTTTACTAAAAGCCAAGGCAAGTCTAGATTAAACTAACCAAGTCTATTTAATTAGAGGGCATCATAATAAGGGCAAACGTACTGACGATTACACTCCGGCGCAGTGATGACTTAGAATTGCACGACTGCCACAAGCTAATATGCTTATCACATCGCTGGATTTTTCACTTGGTTGCAAACAGACACACACATATTCTGAAATCATAGCAACCCGGCTTAGTGAGAGTCTGTCAGTGAGATTTAAAAATTGTTTTGTATAAATAAAACGATACTCTACAGGACCCCAACTGCGATGATTGTGATTGTATCAATAGAAATTAAATCTATCCGTAGTGCTCTCACAGCCGCACGTGGAACCCCACTACCAACGGAAACAAAGGTTAAAACACGCAAATGGCAATATAATTTCATGATATTCGTATATCTAAATGGCTGGACCTTTCAAAAATTAATTAGATGATAAACATATGTTATTTGCTCAATGGAGATGTGATCGTACCAAATCGACCGCAAGAAACCCTGGGTGGAAGGGTGGCAGATCCTGATACTGAAGAATAAGCAGCGAACATAACGAAGGCCGTACGCAGTGAATGTCATAGGTAATGAAGAACATACGTAGTGAAGAGTATACCTAGTGAAGAGTGTACATAGTGAAGAAAATACGTAGTGGAGAATATGCCAAGTGAAGAATACATGTAGTAGAGAGCCTAGTATGTAGTGAAGAGTATACCTAGTGAAGAGTGTACGTAGTGAAGAAAATACGTAGTGAAGAATATGCCTAGTGAAGAATACATGTAGTAGAGAGCCTAGTATGTAGTGAAGAGTATACCAAGTGAAGAGTGTACATAGTGAAGAAAATACGTAGTGAAGAATATGCCAAGTGAAGAATACATGTAGTAGAGAGCCTAGTATGTAGCAAAGAGTATACCTAGTGAAGAGTGTACATAGTGAAGAAAATACGTAGTGGAGAATATGCCAAGTGAAGAATACATGTAGTAGAGAGCCTAGTATGTAGTGAAGAGTATACCTAGTGAAGAGTGTACGTAGTGAAGAAAATACGTAGTGAAGAATATGCCTAGTGAAGAATACATGTAGTAGAGAGCCTAGTATGTAGTGAAGAGTATACCAAGTGAAGAGTGTACATAGTGAAGAAAATACGTAGTGAAGAATATGCCAAGTGAAGAATACATGTAGTAGAGAGCCTAGTATGTAGCAAAGAGTATACCTAGTGAAGAGTGTACATAGTGAAGAAGATACGTAGTGAAGAATATGCCAAGTGAAGAATACATGTAGTAGAGAGCCTAGTATGTAGTGAAGAGTATACCTAGTGAAGAGTGTACGTAGTGAAGAAAATACGTAGTGAAGAATATGCCAAGTGAAGAATACATGTAGTAGAGAGCCTAGTATGTAGTGAAGAGTATACCTAGTGAAGAGTGTACATAGTGAAGAAAATACGTAGTGAAGAATATGCCAAGTGAAGAATACATGTTGTAGAGAGCCTAGTATGTAGTGAAGAGTATACCTAGTGAAGAGTGTACATAGTGAAGAAAATACGTAGTGAAGAATATGCCAAGTGAAGAATACATGTAGTAGAGAGCCTAGTATGTAGTGAAGAGTATACCTAGTGAAGAGTGTACATAGTGACGAAAATACGTAGTGAAGAATATGCCAAGTGAAGAATACATGTAGTAGAGAGCCTAGTATGTAGTGAAGAGTATCCCTAGTGAAGAGTGTACATAGTGAAGAGTATACGTAGTGAAGAATATGCCAAGTGAAGAATACATGTAGTAGAGAGCCTTGTATGTAGTGAAGAGTATATCTAGTGAAGAGTGTACATAGTGAAGAGAATACGTAGATAAGTGAAGAATATGCCAAGTGAAGAATACATGTAGTAGAGAGCCTAGTATGTAGTGAAGAGTATACCTAGTGAAGAGTGTACATAGTGAAGAAAATACGTAGTGAAGAATATGCCAAGTGAAGAATGCATGTGGTAGAGAGCCTAGTATGTAGTGAAGAGTATACCTAGTGAAGAGTGTACGTAGTGAAGAGTATACGTATTGAAGAATATGCCAAGTGAAGAATACATGTAGTAGAGAGCCTTGTATGTAGTGAAGAGTATACCTAGTGAAGAGTGTACATAGTGAAGAGAATACGTAGATAAGTGAAGAATATGCCAAGTGAAGAATACATGTAGTAGAGAGCCTAGTATGTAGTGAAAAGTATGCATAGTGAAGAGTATACCTAGTAAAGAGTATACGTAGTGAAGAATATACCTAGTGAGGAATATACGTAGTAGGGAGCCTAGTACGTAGTTTAGAGAATACGCAGTGAAGAAGATGCGTAGTGAAGAGTATACCTAGTGAAGAGCCTAGTACACTGTACGTAGTGAAGAGAATACGTAGTGAAGAGCCTAGTTCACTGTATGTAGTGAAGAGTATACGTAGTGAAGAGAATACGTAGTGAAGACTTGTGAATCCCTACCCACGGGTTTTTTGGCGTTGTATAAACACATTCATCTGGAGGGTATATTTGCACGCACGTGGGAGTGACTCCAGTTGATCTTGTCGGAATGTGATCTTTTGTCGGTCAAGAGAACGCGCACCAGGAAGACACTCAAGTGTGCCCGTATGATTCTTATTGACTGAACCATGAACATGAGACGCCGGTCTTGAACATGAGACGCCGGTCTATTGACTTTGTACGGTACATTGGACAATCATCTAGAGGTTCACAATGTATAAAACAGTAATTTACTTGAGTATGTATTATTGTAGTTGTGTGTTTTTTAACCAAAAAAACCCCATTTCAAAATAGCTGTAATAGTGAGCCATTGAGCTGCATTTAACGCCCCTTTGTATTTCAGTGTGTAAGCGTGTGGGAGGATTGTCCCTAAGGAATGAATGAATATCGTTTTACACCACATCAGCAGTTTTCCATGTATTCGCGGCGATTGTCCCTAATGATATAGACCGTTGACGTTTACCACTTCGGTCAAACCCACGAGTACCGGCGTGGTGCTGCGAAACCTTTAATCGTAATCAGGACGAATCCAAGATTCGAACATACGATTATAGGATTCTGACACGCCTAAGGGACGCAACCTTGCATAGCGATATCGTACGAGTAGCATAAAGAGACATTGAGTTTTACATCACGGTAAAGTAAGATATACATAACTAAATAAATGTACATACAACTTAAACATGGAATAATGAAAGTTTGAAATACCAAATCAAAGTCTAAAATCAATCAATTCACCTTCTTGTCTAGTCTGGTTAAGTCCGTCTAGGTTGTATCCGACATCTGTACCGTCAATGAAATCAGATGGTCGACTTCCTACCGATTAATACAAAAGATCGCTAAGGCGGAAGAAATGGTATCAGTTTTCAGTCAGCGGAAACGGGGTCTCCTGGGCGTGCCATGCTGGGATGGGTGCGTAGGAGATGGGTGGGTTGGAGCGAAGTCTGCTCTCTGAATTGGGGACGTCTTTGTCGTCTTATTTCCGACGGAAGATAGACCAAATCCGGAAGTAGCTCTTTCCACGGATTTGACTAATGCAGGTACCTTAGAGTAGTTCACTAATGATGGTATGTGGCATGGGTCGATGATCTTTTGGTGAATATATACATGCGCGGAATTTTCTGTGTCAATCCTGATGTTTTACAGAATTACACAGAAGTGATTCTATGAATTTCATCAAACAGCCATGTCATAATTTCTACAACAGATATAAGAATTAAGGTGAGGTGAAATTGGATTTAACGTCGCGTCCAAGATTATTGCACTTATATAGCGACGTGCATGTACGTGTTTGTGTGGCTGCTTGTACTAGTCCGGACTGATGCCGATTTATAGTGCTAGCTCACTGAGATACCATGCCGAAGTTTTACATGAATACCCCACTCAGACACAGTATACTGAATCCGAGCCAACCAGTCCTTGTTTTAGCCCCTTAATGCCGAGCGCCAGACAGGGTAACAACAAGTTCCATCTTTTAACGTCTTTTGGTATGACGCGGCCGGGGATCGAACCTCCCTCTCTCCGGGCGGACGCTCTACCACTAGACCACGGAGGCGGTCTATAAGAATCAAGAAAGCTATTACAAACAAAATGATAGATTTACTCAATACATTTGATTTGGTGTTCAAATACATTCCCTTTCTCTCATATGAAGCTTCAAAGACGTACAGTTATTGATATCATTTAGATGCATTGATAAAGACAACCAGGGGTCCTTGTGTGGGTAGATCTTAAAGCTACATATCTAATTTCCGTTCATAAGAAGATTAATTATACCTCTTCATTTCCGTCTCTTTCACGTGTGTTCTCACTTTGTTCACATTATAACAAGGGGGAGCAAATACAGCAGGTTCAATAAGGGATATAAGTGAGTGAGTGAAAACCTCGCTTTGAACAGTATTCCAGTTATATCACAGTGTGTCAGTTGGATGTAAGAGTGAGTGAGTGAGTTGGGTTTAACGCCGCTTTTAACAGTATTCCAGTCATATCGCGGGGTGTCAGCTTATTGTGGAAGGAAAGCCCGAAGTGATGCAGGTCTCAGACGTTTATCACCTCGGTGAAACCCACGAGCACGGGTATGGTGCTGACAAACCTAGAAACATAATCGGGGCGAACCTTGATTCGAACCCACAATCATAGGTTTCTGGCGTGCCCAAAGGGACGCAACTCTGCACAGCGAATCACGGCACCTCTGATGACTCGGCCACCCGTGCCCCTAGACAAAAGCCCATAGTGATGCAGGTCTCGGACGTTTACCACTTTGGTGAAACCCACGAGCACTGGTATGATGCTGACAAACCCAGAAATCCAAT
>NW_025964174.1:0-27569 GCF_023055435.1 Haliotis rufescens
CACCGCCCTCTTACTCCTCACACTACTCTACATCTGACTCCGCCCTCTTACTCCTCACACTAATCTACATCTGACTCCGCCCTCTTACTCCTCACACTACTCTACATCTGACACCGCCGTCTTACCCCTCACACTACTCTACATCTGACACCGCCCTCTTACTCCTCACACTACTCTACATCTGACACCGCCCTCTTACTCCTCACACTACTCTACATCTGACTCCGCCCTCTTACTCCTAGCAATACTCTACATCTGACTCCGCCCTCTTACTCCTCAAACTACTCTACATCTGACACCGCCCTCTTACTCTTCACAATACTCTACATCTGACTCCGCCCTCTTACTCCTCACACTACTCTACATCTGACACCGCCCTCTTACTCCTCACACTACTCTACATCTGACTCCGCCCTCTTACTCCTCACACTACTCTACATCTGACACCGCCGTCTTACTCCTCACAATACTCTACATCTGACTCCGCCCTCTTACTCCTCACACTACTCTACATCTGACTCCGCACTCTTACTCCTCACACTACTCTTCATCTGACTCCGCCCTCTTACTCCTCACACTACTCTACATCTGACACCGCCCTCTTACTCCTCACACTACTCTACATCAGACTCTGCCCTCTTACTCCTCACACTACTCTACATCTGACTCCGCCCTCTTACTCCTCACACTACTCTACATCTGACACCGCCGTCTTACTCCTCACACAACTCTACATCTGACACCGCCGTCTTACTCCTCACAATACTCTACATCTGACTCCGCCCTCTTACTCCTCAAACTACTCTACATCTGACACCGCCCTCTTACTCCTCACACTACTCTACATCTGACACCGCCCTCTTACTCCTCACACTACTCTACATCTGACTCCGCCCTCTTACTCCTCACACTACTCTACATCTGATTCCGCCCTCTTACTCCTCACACTACTCTACATCTGACTCTGCCCTCTTACTCCTAGCAATACTCTACATCTGACTCCGCCCTCTTACTCCTCGCACTACTCTACATCTGACACCGCCCTCTTACTCTTCACAATACTCTACATCTGACTCCGCCCTCTTACTCCTCACACTACTCTACATCTGACACCGCCCTCTTACTCCTCACACTACTCTACATCTGACTCCGCCCTCTTACTCCTCACACTACTCTACATCTGACACCGCCGTCTTACTCCTCACAATACTCTACATCTGACTCCGCCCTCTTACTCCTCACACTACTCTACATCTGACTCCGCCCTCTTACTCCTCACACTACTCTTCATCTGACTCCGCCCTCTTACTCCTCACACTACTCTACATCTGACACCGCCCTCTTACTCCTCACACTAATCTACATCAGACTCTGCCCTCTTACTCCTCACACTACTCTACATCTGACTCCGCCCTCTTACTCCGCACACTACTCTACATCTGACACCGCCGTCTTACTCCTCACAATACTCTACATCTGACTCCGCCCTCTTACTCCTCAAACTACTCTACATCTGACACCGCCCTCTTACTCCTCACACAACTCTACATCTGACACCGCCCTCTTACTCCTCAAACTACTCTACATCTGACTCCGCCCTCTTACTCCTCACACAACTCTACATCTGACACCGCCCTCTTACTCCTCAAACTACTCTACATCTGACTCCGCCCTCTTACTCCTCACACTACTCTACATCTGACACCGCCCTCTTACTCCTCACACTACTCTACATCTGACTCCGCCCTCTTACTCCTCACACTACTCTACATCTGATTCCGCCCTCTTACTCCTCACACTACTCTACATCTGACTCTGCCCTCTTACTCCTCACACTACTCTACATCTGACTCCGCCCTCTTACTCCTCACACTACTCTACATCTGACACCGCCCTCTTACTCCTCACACTACTCTACATCTGACACCGCCCTCTTACTCCTCACACTACTCTACATCTGACTCCGCCCTCTTACTCCTCACACTACTCTACATCTGACACCGCCCTCTTACTCCTCACACTACTCTACATCTGACACCGCCCTCTTACTCCTCACACTACTCTACATCTGACACCGCCCTCTTACTCCTCACACTACTCTACATCTGACTCCGTCCTGTATCTCCTCACACTACTCTACATCTGACACCGCCCTCTTACTCCTCACACTACTCTACATCTGACACCGCCCTCTTACTCCTCACACTACTCTACATCTGACACCGCCCTCTTACTCCTCACACTACTCTACATCTGACACCGCCCTCTTACTCCTCACACTACTCTACATCTGACTCCGTCCCCTTTTCTTGACGTACCGCCTCTGTGGTCTAGCGATAGAGCGTCCGCCCGGAGAGCAGAAGGTCGGAGGTTCGATTCCCGGCCTCAATATACCAAAACACGTTAAACGATGATACTTGTTGTTACCCTGCCTGGCGCTCGAAATTAAGGGACTCAATCAAGGACTGGTCGGCTCGGATTCAGTATACTGTTTCTGACTGGGATATTCGTGTTAAACTGCGGCATGGTATCACTATAAAATCGGCATTAGTCCGGATTATTTCAAGCAGCCACACACGCACGTCGCTATATAAGTGCATTAATCTTATGAGGCGACGTTAAATGTCCAATATCAAAAATTTTACTCGTAATGCACTCAGATAAGTAAGTGAGGAATTTAACACGTTATGTACTCAGATACTGAACTGGGGAATTTAACACGTTAAATACTCAGATATAGAAGCGGAGAATTTAACACGTTATAAACTCTGATACTAACGTCAGGAATTTATCACGTTATGTACCCAGATACTGAAGTGAGGAATTTAACACGTTATAAACTCCGATACTAACGTCAGGAATTTATCACGTTATGTACCCAGATACTAAAGTGAGGAATTTAACACGTTATGTACTCAGATACTGAAGTGAGGAATTTAACTCGTTATAAACTTCAGATACTGAAGTGGGGAATTTAACACGTTATAAACTTCAGATACTGAAGTGGGGAATTTAACACGTTATGTACTCAGATACTGAAGTGGGGAATTTAACACGTTATAAACTCCGATACTAACGTCAGGAATGTATCACGTTATGTACCCAGATACCAAAATGGGGAAGTTAACACGTTATATACTCAGATAGTGCAGTGAGGATTTCACATGTTATGAACTCAGATACTGAAGTGGGGAATTTCACACGTTATATACTCAGATACTGAAGTGGGGAATTTCACACGTTATGTACTCAGATACTGAAGTGGGGAATTTAACACGTTATATACTCAGATACTAACGTCAGGAATTTAACACGTTATGTACCTAGATACTGAGGTTAGGAATTTCACACGTTATATACTCCGATACTGAAGTGGGGAATTTAACACGTTATATACCCAGATACTGAAGTGAGGAATTTAACACGTTATATACTCCGATACTGAATTTGGGAATTTAACACGTTATATACTTAGATATTGAAGTGAGGAATTTAACACGTTATATACTCAAATACTGAGGTGAGGAATTTAACACGTTATGTACCCAGATACTGAAGTGGGGAATTTAACACGTTATGTACCCAGATACTGAAGTGGGGAATTTAACACGTTATGTACCCAGATACTGAAGTGGGGAATTTAACACGTTATGTACCCAGATACTGAAGTGGGGAATTTATCACGTTATGTACCCAGATACTGAAGTGGGGAATTTAACACGTTATGTATTCAAATACTGAAGTGGGGAATTTATCACGTTATGTACCCAGATACTGAAGTGGGGAATTTAACACGTTATGTACCCAGATACTGAAGTGGGGAATTTATCACGTTATGTACCCAGATACTGAAGTGGGGAATTTATCACGTTATGTACCCAGATACTGAAGTGGGGAATTTAACACGTTATGTACCCAGATACTGAAGTGGGGAATTTAACACGTTATATACTCAAATACTGAGGTGAGGAATTTAACACGTTATAAACTCTGATACTAACGTCAGGAATTTATCACGTTATGTACCCAGATACTGAAGTGGGGAATTTATCACGTTATGTACCCAGATACTGAAGTGGGGAATTTAACACGTTATGTACCCAGATACTGAAGTGGGGAATTTAACACGTTATGTATCCAGATACTGAAGTGGGGAATTTAACACGTTATGTACCCAGATACTGAAGTGGGGAATTTAACACGTTATGTACCCAGATACTAAAGTGATGAACGAAAAATGTTATGTATTCAAATATTGAACTGACACAAGGGCACATACTAATACTGACAAATGTGACTGTCATTACACGTAGGGATTAGGAAAACATAAGAATGTTAAACACAAACCACGGGTTTTATATTTAACCCACATTGGTAAGAATCATTAGAGGTGAGGTGAGGTGAAATGGGGTTTAACGTCGCGCCCAAGATTATTGCACTTATATAGCGACGTGCATGTACGTGTGTGTGTTTGTGTGGCTGCTTGTACTAGTCCGGACTGATGCCGATTTATAGTGCTAGCTCACTGAGATACCATGCCGCAGTTTAACATGAATACCCCACTCAGACACAGTATACTGACTCCGAGCCGACCAGTCCTTGTTTTAGCCCCTTAATGCCGAGCGCCAGACAGGGTAACAACAAGTACCATCTTTTAACGTCTTTTGGTATGACGCGGTCGGGGATCGAACCCCGGAACTTCCGCTCTCCAGGCGGACGCTCTACCACTAGACCACGGAGGCGGTAAGAATCATTAGAGGGTACGTATGTGTGGTGAAAACTTTAACTTACATTGTAGTCCTACGCGACGCACAACAGTAGTATTTGTGGCGGCATATTGACTATGATGTAACAGTGACAATAGAGGGAGCAGTGATACGCGACAGCCAACGTTGTGCTTTTGACGTCATGAAGCATATGACGTCATAGCTATTGACAATAGTGGGAGGCATAAATACATTATGGTGTGAGTGCACAAATACACACTGAGCTACACTGGGAAGTTTAGAAATTTATGCTTTTGAATTAAGTTTAGGTTTCAAAAGCCTAATGAACATCTGTTCTTTTTCCATTCGTAAATTATTGTCTTTATTCAACAATTTATAAAACGGAAAGACAGGAAAATGACCACTCCCGCATTTATCAATGTGTTTGTATACAACGTACATTTGGATCTCGAATTTGTTGTCTGTGTACAGTGATTCTGTCTTTTAGTTGCATACCAGTTTCTCCAATATAATGCTCACCACACCCCGCACATGTTAAAACATATATAACATCTTTACTGCGACAGTTCAAAGTGTTTTTAACAGTAAACAGTCTATCTTCGCAGTCTCCAATTATTATTGGGCAAGTTCCACATCGAGGTGTGTTACATTTTGTTACACAGACGGTATTTGTATTTTGTGAGTATTTGGATGGACAAAGAATTTGTTAAATATTTTAGGCTGTCTAATGCTGCGTACAAGTTGACACTTAGATAAACATGTTTTCATATTTTTACTTTGTTGTAAAATTGGAAGATTGGCTTTTCATAAGGGGCATAATGTTACAGTTTCTAGGATTCTAGGTACACACAAATGGAAGAATGTCCGTGTCTGTATGTTTCTTTTGTTTTCATTAATGTTTCTTGTGGAATTTTCATTGCTTCATTTACAGATATATATGTATGTGCGTGTGTGTGTGTGTATGTGTGTGTGCGTGCGTGCGCGTGTGTGTGCGTGTGGGTGAGTGTACATTAGGTAAAAGAAATATCAGACAAGTACTTTTTCAGTGACTCACAGATAGACACTTTCATCTGGAACTCTGCGGGTTAAACGGATGTGGAGATTGGGCTGATATCCTACTGTTTTTTATGACAGCCTTAAACTGGTTTCAAGAGAGTGGTTGTAGTTTTTAGCTGAGACATACGAGGTTTATCAGAGGTAAATATTTATTTTCTGGGGCATGCTGAATATGCCAATTTTGAGAAGCCCGCAGACATCGCTTGAAACCTAGTCTAGGATAACCTAATTGACTCAGACCTCATTAAGACAGTCGAGTTGGATTTCAAGATGGCCGCATTCTGGGCATCAGTCAAAATAATCGTCTATTGACATTATTTTAGAGAAAAAGTGTTAACAATGTTATCAGTGTTGACTTTACAAGGTGTATGGTGATGGATCGAACAGATTTGCAAATTACCATTGCATTTGATGTGCAATAACCTCTTCTGTCGCGATACGCTGTAGGCATCAGTGCCAAGCATGGAAGGTATCGTATCTGCTAAACACAGTTAAGAAGACCAATACTATTTTAGATATGTGATACCCGCTTGATGTTGCCCAAATGCTGACAAAACAAATATCTGTTACATAGCGCAATTTTGAGACAAGATGTATGTGTCGGCAGCCAAGCAGTGAAGTCGAGCGGCGGAAACCCTTCGATAAACTCCTAATGAAGTAAGTAAACGATATGATAAACGAAGGCAATTTCTTGTGAGAGAAGCTTGGGAGTAGCGGCAGTGATAGGTAACCGAAGCGACATCTTATCACGACATCGTTCCGCTTTACGTCAATACCTCGACACGGTCGACGGCAACACACAGCGATAGAACATTAAATGGCCAACATTAAATGATTACAACCCGAAGAGAGGTCGAACATCGTTCTGTAGTTCAATACAGGTGTGGGGGGCAAGATCTGGACTCGTAATTGACTAAATTACTGTTTTTATCGACAACATGGACCACGCTGGCACTGAACTCCCGACAACGATCCTTACGTTGCAGTAGTTATCGCGGCCTTGTTCGCACCGTCAGTTTTCACCTCGCGGGATAGGTGTCATGTTCCTGGAAACAGGAAGATGCAGAGGCAATAAATGTGAAGGTCGCCACAACCTCAAAGTGAGCATTAGGCTATATATGATTGCAAAGGTTAAGCGATGTTTTTTAACATTAGTACAAATTAACTTTGTACTGTGCAGTCTTGTGTATCAGTCATGGAATACTTCAGCCCTATGTGGGAAGCCCAAATGACTATAGGAACTAGTGTTCGTGCATGCGTGTTTATGCGTTTATTTGTATACATATTTCATACATACATAAAAGTTCGGTTAATAAACACCAACGCCGGAGAATAATCAGTCTTGAGAATCTGCCGAAACAGATTCCATTGGGCGTGAATGGCAAACTAGCAGTGAAAATTATATACTGAACAACAAATGTACGTGCGACATTGAATATGATTTAATGCAAAGTAATGTTTTTCACCAAATCTGAAACAATTTCGGTTTACAACAGGTGAAAGACTCATGTAAGTGTTCAAATGGTGAATTTGCCATACTGAAATCAGAAAATGCGGGATTTCATAGAAAAAACATGAACATGCCAAAATGTCAATTTACAAATCAATAGCGCCGTGCGTCCACCTCTGGTTGCGATGCAAGCAACACATCCTCGTCTCATGGAATGGACCACGAGTCGCACAAAGTCCTGTGGGATATCTGTCCATATAAACCTCCAGTGGCAGCTTGTCATTGTTTATCGAGGGTATTCTTTTCTCAAGAGAACCTGCTCTCCGGGTTATTCTATAGAATGACCCAGGGCTATTTGACATAATTTCCGGGGCATTAAAGCAATATATAAAGTACAAAAAAACAATTTTCAAAATTTTATTATTCACTTGAAACACTAATCGTTACATTTACGAGATTGTAACATTGAACAAGACATGTGCCTTGTCCTTGTTCACCGACTCGGTTGTCGCCGTCTTTGCCGTTACCACGCACCCGGTTTTCCCTTCCGATACAGTTGTCGGCGTCTCCGACAGAAGTAGCTTAGGTGCATTTGACAGGATGTCAGACATGTTAGCCTTCTGTACGTCCGATGTACGTTTGTAGCTTCACACAGCTTCGCTCTTGTGACCTTGTTAATATTCTTAAACTGGTAACAAAATGGAGTTTTAAAAAGTGTGGAATTAATGTCACATTACTGAAACACTGAAGATACGAGAACAGGAAAATATGACGAATTCATGGGACATAATGTAGGCGTTTTCGTGTACTAAAATTTGTAGTTTTTTAAAAAGAACAAGCAAAACCTTTTGCTAACCAGTTATCTCGCAGATCATCTGTTCATCTACGTTGGCTTGATAAAGCCTTGTAGCAGCCGTGGCTCAGAGTGGTTTGTCTTGGTGCCTTCCAAACCAGCTTTGCACAGGCGCTTGACCGTGGCTTGGAGCGTGTTATGCCCAACAGGTGTCTGTAGGTACCATTTTACATCCTTCGGCATGGTTCGGGGGGTGAAATAGAAGTCAGTCTTCTTTCTGTCTTCACTACAAAAACAGTAAAAATACTAACATCAACAATATAATACGAACATAAGATATATTCCATTTGAGGTCTAATCAATGATTAAACTGGTTACCTGTTTAAGGTAAATAAAAATAAGACGAAGTGTTGAAAGATAACATTATTCTTCTTCGCAATTTGAATTTGAGTTTAGATTTTTGAAAACAATTTATAATGTAGGTGATATTTCAATAGACCAATTTCGCCATCTTTTGAAGCCATATATATATATATATATATATACCTGAATATCGATTTTAAAGAAAGCCTAAAGTTCGTTTAAGATTGTTGTGTACTTGCAGTTACAGGGGAACATACATAAGATTAATACTGAGTGTGTATACAAAGTACCGATACAAATGTATACCATACTCAACCCACCGGGGTTCGTCTTGGACACATCTTCCGTGTACAGAAGGAACTGTCGCCCGTTCTGGTCCTGATGTGGTCTGGTAATTTGTGGGTTCCTGAACATCCTCAAGGACCTGTGCTCCTTCCCTCCCCTCAGCGCGAAGTGCAGACCTACAAATATACTTGAAATGTAATTATGTTTATTATGGAAACTTTGCTATACAGAACTACTACAAATCATTTGAATTATAAGGTCAAGACAAACAGTTTGCTTTTCTTAAAAACTACTGATCTGGTCAAAATCTTTCTATGTACTTGCAACACACACGGAAATAAAGGAGAGCTTGAAAAGAATTAAAGTGTTTCACATAGTTTCTAATCTTGACTAATTGTGATTTTTCGGTTTAAATGTACAGACTTTCACGGATCAACTATCCAATCCGGGTCATGACAATTTGAATTTCACTCATGGTCAGAATGTGGTCTGTAAAATTAGGTGCAATTTACACTTTCGTTACACAATTTTATATTTTTAAGTAAAACTCGTATCACTTACGTCAACGACAAATACACAAAAATGCAACTTGCCTGTAAGGTACAAAATTGAGTCCAACAGTTGTCTTCGTGTTTGGTCACCCAGCATCCCAGATTTCCAAAGCTGCTCCTCTTCCTCACATGTGATGGGACTCAGTTGGCTTTCTGCATGTTGCCCCCAAACCCTCGGCAGAACGTTTCCTCATGACGGCGTCCAAACACCTTCGACTGACTTCAAACTCTTCGCCTTCAAACATTTATGTGGGAACCTTTAGCTCTGATAGCCGACTGTAGTGAAGTGAATATACCGTAAATAGTATATGATGGATAGTGGCCTCCATCTTGTTTTCGTGCTTCGAATAAGAAAAATTTCAATGCTATACCGATGTTTTCAGGCTTCATTTCCAATATATTTTGTGTCTAACATTCACTCGGAAGATCCAAATTGCAATCCATAGCCCTTTGTCTTCTCTCCTCTTGCCATCTTTGGAAAACCGTAAGGGCCAAGTCGCTTTTGTACCTTGTCGATTTAGGTAGTACACACAAATTTCGAGTTCCTTATCAATGTCTATGCTGTCCAGAGGATCACCAAATCTAAACTGAAACTCACGGTCACTATCATCCTTTTCCTCAATTTCAATAACGCTCGACTGAGTCACAAAAATATCATCGCCGTCTCCTCCCTCCCTCCCTCTTGTCGTGCACCGTACTGCTGACAGAAATGAGAAGACGTCCCACGTGTACGACTTAAATCTCGAACTTCCAGCACGTGCAAATCATGGAAAGTCTGATGCCCGCGCATGTGCTTGGGTGTATTCGTTTTTGAGTTTCCCTCCTCCCTGCATTACAATTATCCAAATACAAAATACCCAAATAAAATTTGTCATGAAAAAGTGCATTTTTCGTATTTTCTGTCGATTTATATGACAGATAAAACACTTCCCCTCGGGTTTGGTTGAAAAGGTAAACACTCTGCCTCAGGAAAAAACCTCGGGCCTCCGGACCTCGGTTTTGTCACTCTGCCTCGTGTTTACATTTTCAACCAAACCCTTGGGGCGTGTTTTATCCTTTACATATCTGCTGGAGCATGTTTCGAAGTTCCTGGAGTGTCTGTTGAACACGTGGTTGACATCGAAGGCGCCGATCCATCTCATCCCACATGTGCTCGATTGGTGAGAGATCAGGGGAGCTAGCTGGCCAGGGGATGACATTCACGTTGTTTTGTTGAAGAGAATCCTGAACAAGTCGAGCAATATGAGGCCGGGCGTTGTCATGTTGAAAGGTAATGCCTGGGCCTTGACGACGCAAAAACGGTAGAACAACAGGGCCGAGCGGTAGCGCTGTCCTTTGAGATTTCCCTCTACCACTATCAAACGGGTCGTCTGTCTTGCTGTAATCCCACCCCATACCATAATGCTGCCGCCCCCGAACCGATCTTCTTCCATGACACAATGATTGACGTAACGTTCAACTCGACGTCGGTACACTCGAATCCGTCCATCGCTGTGGCTGGGGTGAAAACGAGACTCGTCCGTGAATAGAACTTGTCCCCACTGCATGGCCGTCCAGCGTAGACGCTGTCTGCACCACTGTAGACGTGCTTGACGGTGGTTTCCTGTCAAAATGGGACGTCTGGCGGGTCTTCTGGCGACAATCCCTGCACATCTGAGGCGACGACGTTCGGTTTGTGAAGATAGTCGTCGAAGGCCAGGGATGCTTCTTGCAGTCACTGTTGCTGGCTGGAATCGATTTCGTAGGTATGTTGTTCGAATCCAGTTATCTTGTCGATTATTGGTTACGCGTGGCCTGCCACTCCGAGGATGGTCTCTGACTGCATTCGTCTGTTGCCAACGTTGCCATAAACACCAAATGGTGTTTCTGTGGACGTTAAATTGTCTTGCAACATCACGTTGACTCGATCCTGCTTCAAGCATACCAATGGCTCGCATACGCTCATTTTCGGACAGGCGTGGCATTTCGTAATGTTGAATAATTGCGTAATTTTGTTGTTTTTCTGAGTGGCTGTTGTCAGCACGATGCTAAACAATGCATATGGAATCCCGTTAACGCACATGTTTCTATACCCATTCTTGGGTAGTGAAATGCATGGGGCTTGAATAAAAGTCAACGTTTGCATGGAATGCATGCTTTTCAGTAGGAGTTGCGTTTTTGTGACTTGATTCCATACATGTACTACAATATTGAAAACCAAACTTTACTTGTTTGAAATATACACTAAAATATTGGTGTCACAGAACTTATGTTGTTGAGTATATTTATGGATCAGTGAAAACCAGGAACGGACAAGCATGTCCTGCACTGATGGGCGATATTAAGCTTGACGCTGGAAAGACTTGACTGTCTGGAGGAAAACCACATTTTGAAATCACTTAATTTAACAGCTGAACATGCCACCTTAATACAAATTTAGCGTCAGGAAGCTACTGGCATGCTTACTATGAGGGGACCTGAAGCTTATCAGAGCCACAATCCAGAGGTTCAGGAACGTTCGCAATCAGAAATGATTGTGGTAGGATGACTACGCAGCCTGAAAACCACTATAGCCAAACCACAACTTTTTTTTTACTCAGCCAGTGTTCTTGCCAGACAGTTTAGTGTCGCAACCTTGTCCGGGCGGAACCGACCGCGGGATATCGGTTTGCCTTGGACTCGGCACCCTCTTCACCTGTTGTCTTTGTAGACCTCTGTCCATGATGTGCACACTATGTGCGCCACCGAGCTCATCAGTCTAGCAACCCTTGTCAGGGGACTTGGGATATTCGGAAAATGTGTTTGGCATTAGACATTATAATATCCCTATTTTCTCTACAGCTACATACAGACGGAGTATGTAGAGCCGGAAGTATAGCATAGCGTGTAATATTTGGTTGTTTATAAAGATATAATCGAGTTGATATAAACAGGATAACTTCTGTTTGTGATACGGTTGGTGTACGGTTAGAACTGACATAATCAAACTATTTCAACTTTAAACTGATATTTAGATTTGTCAAGTTAACGTTCTTATGTGTAAAATACTGGAGACAAGCACCTGTGCAGGATAAGGAAGTTTACATTGATATTGATAACACATCTATATTTGTATTTAATTTAAAGTGTGGGTCATTTTATCGAGGTGAAACTTTTCAGTTTGACAGATGATGTAAACTCTGTGGTATGAGCATGTGTCATAGAGCATTATATTTATATTGTGGCACGTTTAGATAATTATGAAGACTTAACGGTGAAAATAATGTGAGTAATGAAAGCACATGATGACCACTGTACCGCTTATAACAGTGTAGACCCAAAGTCGGCGCTGCCCTGTTAACACAGCTCTACACAGTATGCCAGGTTATGTCACGCCTGGCCGGTCAAATCCTTTTACGTTTTGCAGGAATGAGATGGTTGTTGAGAGTGAGGTTGCAGGTGTTAAGAGTAAGGTTGCAGGTGTTGACAGTGAGGTTGAGGGTGAGGATGCAGGTGTTGAGAGTGAGGATGCAGGTGTTGAGAGTGAGGATGCAGGTGTTGTGAGTGAGGTTGCAGATGTTGAGAGTAAGGACGCAGGTGTTGAGAGTGAGGTTGCAGGTGTTAAGGGTGAGGTTGCAGATGTTGAGAGTAAGGACGCAGGTGTTGAGAGTGAGGTTGCAGGTGTTAAGGGTGAGGTTGCAGGTGTTGAGAGTGAGGTTGCAGGTGTTGAGGGTGAGGTTGCAGGTGTTGAGAGTGAGGTTGCAGGTGTTGAGAGTGAGGTTGGATGTCTTGAAGGTGAGGTAGAGGGTGAGGTTGCAGATGTTGAGAGTCAGGTTGCAGGTGTAGAGAGTCAGGTTGCAGGTGTAGAGAGTCAGGTTGCAGATGTTGAGGGTGAGGTATAGGGTGAGGTTGCAGGTGTTGAGGGTGAGGTATAGGGTGAGGTTGCAAGTGTTGAAAGTGATGTTGCACTTGTTGAGAGTCAGGTTGCAGATGTTGATAGTGAGGCTGGATGTCTTGAAGGTGAGGTTGCAGGTGTTTAGGGTGAGGTTGCAGGTGTTGAGAGTAAGGTATAGGGTGAGGTTGCAGGTGTTGAAAGTGATGTTGCACTTGTTGAGAGTGAGGTTGCAGATGTTGAGAGTGAGGCTGGATGTCTTGAAGGTGAGGTAGCAGGAGTTTAGGGTGAGGTTGCAGGTGTTGAGGGTGAGGTTGCAGGTGTTGAATGTGAAGCTGAAGGTGTTGGGAGTGAGGATGCAGGTGTTGGGAGTGAAGATGCAGGTGTTGAGAGTGAGGATGCAGGTGTTGAGGGTGAGGATGCAGGTGTTGTGAGTGAGGTTGCAGGTATTGAGACATAGGTTGCAGGTGTTGAGGGTGAGGTTGCACTTGTTGAGAGTGAGGTTGCAGATGTTGAGAGTGAGGCTGGATGTCTTGAAGGTGAGGTTGCTGGTGTTTAGGGTGAGGTTGCAGGTGTTGAGGGTGAGGTTGCAGATGTTGAAAGTGAAGCTGCAGGTGTTGGGAGTGAGGCTGGATGTCTTGAAGGTGAGGTTGCAGGTGTTTAGGGTGAGGTTGCAGGTGTTGAGGGTGAGGTATAGGGTGAGGTTGCAGGTGTTGAAAGTGATGTTGCACTTGTTGAGAGTCAGGTTGCAGATGTTGATAGTGAGGCTGGATGTCTTGAAGGTGAGGTTGCAGGTGTTTAGGGTGAGGTTGCAGGTGTTGAGGGTGAGGTATAGGGTGAGGTTGCAGGTGTTGAAAGTGATGTTGCACTTGTTGAGAGTGAGGTTGCAGATGTTGAGAGTGAGGCTAGGTTTCTTGAAGGTGAGGTTGCAGGTGTTGAGGGTGAGGTTGCAGGTGTTGAAAGTGAAGCTGCAGGTGTTGGGAGTGAGGATGCAGGTGTTGGGAGTGAAGATGCAGGTGTTGAGAGTGAGGATGCAGGTGTTGAGGGTTGGGTGTGTTGAGGGTGAGGTCGGATGTGTTGAGCATTAAGGATGCAGGTGTTTAGGATTAAGAGTGGAGGTGTTGAAGGTGAGGTGTGAAGTGAGGATGCAGGTGTTGGGAGTGAGGTTGCAGGTGTTGAGAGTGGGGTTGCAGTTGTTGAGAGTGAGGTTGCAGGTGTTGAGGGTGGAGATGTTGAGGGTGGAGATGTTAAGGGTGGAGGTGTTGAGGGTGGAGATGTTGATGGTGGAGGTGTTGAGGGTGGAGGTGGAGATGTTGAAGATGGAGGTGTTGAGAGTGGAGGTGTGGAGGGTGGAGGTGGAGATGTTGACGGTGGAGGTGTTGAGGGGGAGGGTGGAGGTGTTGAGGTCGAGGATTGAGATGTAGGTGGAGATGTTGAGGGTGGAGGTGTTGAGGGTGGAGGTGTAGATGTTGAGGGTGGAGGTGTTGAGAGTGGAGGTTTTGAGGGTGGAGGTGGAGATGTTGACGGTGGAGTTGTTGAGGGTGAGGGTGGAGGTGTTGAGGGTGAAGGTAGAGATGGAGGTGGCGATGTTGAGGGTGGAGGTGGAGATGTTGACGGTGGAGGTGTTGAGGGTGAGGGTGGAGGTGTTAAGGGTGAAGATAGAGATGGAGGTGGAGATGTTGACGGTGGAGGTGGAGATGTTGAGGGTGGAGGTGTTGAGGGTGGAGGTGGAGATGTTGAGGGTGGAGGTGTTGAGAGTGGAGGTGTTGAGGGTGGAGATGGAGATGTTGACGGTGGAGTTGTTGAGGATGAGGGTGGAGGTGTTGAGGGTGAAGGTAGAGATGGAGGTGGAGATGTTGAGGGTGGAGGTGTTGAGGGTGAGGGTGGATGTGTTGAGGTCGAGGATGGAGATGGAGGTGGAGATGTTGAGGGTGGAGGTGGAGATGCTGACGGTGGAGTTGTTGAGGGTGAGGGTGGAGGTGTTGAGGGTGAAGGTAGAGATGGAGGTGGCGATGTTGAGGGTGGAGTTGGAGATGCTGACGGTGGAGGTGTTGAGGGTGAGAGTGGAGGTGTTGAGGGTGAAAGTAGTGATAGAGGTGGCGATGTTGACGGTGGAGGTGTTGAGGGTGAGGGTGGATGTGTTGAGGTCGAGGATGGAGATGGAGGTGGAGATGTTGAGGGTGGAGGTGGAGATGTTGACGGTGGAGGTGTTGAGGGTGAGGGTGGAGGTGTTGAGGGTGAAGGTAGAGATGGAGGTGGCGATGTTGAGGGTGGAGGTGTTGAGGTCGAGGATGGAGATGGAGGTGGAGATGTTGAGGGTGGAGTTGAGATGTTGACGGTGGAGGTGTTGAGGGTGAGGGTGGAGGTGTTAAGGGTGAAGGTAGAGATGGAGGTGGAGATGTTGACGGTGGAGGTGGAGATGTTGACGGTGGAGGTGTTGAGGGTGTGGGTGGAGGTGTTGAGGGTGAAGGTAGAGATGGAGGTGGCGATGTTGCCGGTGGAGGTGTTGAGGTCGAGGATGGAGATGGAGGTGGAGATGTTGAGGGTGGAGGTGGAGATGTTGACGGTGGAGGTGGAGATGTTGACGGTGGAGTTGTTGAGGGTGAGGGTGGAGGTGTTGAGGGTGAAGGTAGAGATGGAGGTGGCGATCATGTCGTTCAAGCTTAGTGAGTTCTGTTGGCAATCTTGTCATGCTACCTTCGCCTGGCAATCATTAATATTTTGCTCTCACTGTTAAATGGATTGATTTAACACAGAGTTTAGAGTTTCTTTACAAATTCAGATTTTGTTATAAAAATCCGTTAACCGATAAGGGATTTTTCTAAAGTAAAATATAAAAATGAGCTAATATATTTTTCAGAAATACTTTCCTAAGCTCGTTTAATTTGATTTACTTTCATCTCAAGAGATACCCAATGACATAATATTCATGTTGTGGATTCTTTCGGGAACTGCAGAAAACGGCCAACGTTGAAAACGGTAATTAGAAAAAAAACCGGCCCAGCATAAGCGAAAACGGCCAAAAGGGTTAATGAAAACGGCCAGCTTGGAGAATACGACACCCACGAATGGTGTAAACGGCCTGTGTACTCTATAACGTTTTAATAGTGGTGTACTTTGTTGGACTATCAATTGCTTTTAATATTGTGATTGTATTTCAGTTAGAAGATTAAACTTGTTACTCATCTTTAAAAACCGACAGTGAAATGGTTTCTGCCGAACTTTGACTGATCCATTGTATAAAGTTCACCTTGAATGAGAAGATCTCGTTTCAGTGCTTTTATTGTAGAAGCTAGCTAGCTATAATACTTGTTATTTCTTTTTCTATTATAAATCCACAGGCCGTTTTCACTAAATGTTGTTGCCGTTTTCACTGAACCTATTGGCCGTTTTCTTCCATGCAGTAGCTGTTTTCACAAACCCCATTGGCCGTTTTCAATAACCCTATTGGCCGTTTTCTTCCATGCAGTAGCCATTTTCACAAACCCCATTGGCCGTTTTCACTGACCCTATTGGCCGTTTTCTTCCATGCAGTAGCCGTTTTCACTGACCCTATTGGCCGTTTTCTTCCATGCAGTGACCGTTTTCACTGACCCTATTGGCCGTTTTCAATAACCCTATTGGCCGTTTTCTTCCATGCAGTAGCCATTTTCACAAACCCCATTGGCCGTTTTCACTGACCCTATTGGCCGTTTTCTTCCATGCAGTGACCGTTTTCACAAACCCCATTGGCCGTTTTCACTGACCCTATTGGCCGTTTTCTTCCATGCAGTAGCCGTTTTCACTGACCCTATTAGCCGTTTTCTTCCATGCAGTGACCGTTTTCACTGACCCTATTGGCCGTTTTCACTAACCCTATTTGGCGTTTTCTTCCATGTAGTAGCTGTTTTCCCTAATTGCGCAGTGGCCGTTTTCAACGTTGGCCGTTTTCATTAGGACCCATTCTTTCTGAATGGTCAAGCACCGACTATTTGCCATTTGTTCCGCCCTGACTTTGGATCAAACAGACCTGGAATAAAACAGTAGTTTAACCGGAGATGACAAACATGAAGACGGCATTCGGTTAATTACAAGAGGCTTGAGCAGCGTATGGGTCGAGTCTTCCTCCCCACCTGTGTATACACCCACTAAACCCACACCCAAAGTTCACAGTAAAGATGATCGCTTGTTTAACGTTTCTCATATCGCCTAAAGTACAATATTAGGACCCTTGCCGTTAGTTTGCTATCGTCTGACCCAATATTGCCAAGCTCATGCACAAGATAAACGCCCCAAAATAATGATGTTACGAGCACTCTCGAACCCAGTGTCACTCCTGCATATCGAGTTCTGCGAGAGGAGGTTTGGCATTGGACAGTGTAGTCTACTGAGATATTTATTTTACAGTAGACGCCGTGGGGGTGTTGCAGATAGATCTCCACACACCAGCGAGTCTCCTTCACAGCAAAGTGCACAGTTAATGGGCAAAGCGAATCGGAGTGGACCAATTACACATACAGGAGAGCATGCCATGTGCTCTGACTTATAGCATAGTGTTTTCTCTATTGTGAAATCGGTACTTCCTAGTCTGTTTGGAACTTGTAGTGTCATAAAGGCGTTGACCTCTTTCTGCTTTTTACAACCATTTGATCGCAGCATCACAACTGATACAGCTGGCCCACAATTTCAAAGTTTAGCATGAACGTCAGCATGTAACAGATTTGTAAAGGTATTTTATGCGACTGAAGCATTCCTTAAACTCCTGAATGCAGTTCTACCTAATTATTGTCGATATATCTCTTTGTATCAAGCTAGTTGGCTGTCTGTCTCTCTGTAATGGCGCTCCCCTTGTAACACATGTAATCAAAGTATTTGTGAATGTGGAACTTAGGAGAAGTTGGAAGAAGTTACGTTTATATGTTACGTGGCTTATCATTGGGCGTGTAAAGTTACGATTGTGTTTTCATTAGGGACGACGTTACGTTTATATGTTACGTCAGTTATAATTGGGCGTGTATAGTTACGTTTTTGTTTTCATTTGGGGACGACGTTACGTTTATATGTTACGTGGATTATTAGTTGGCGTGTAAAGGTACGTTTTTGTTTTCATTAGGCGACGACGTTACGTTTATATGTTACGGCAGTTATTATTGGGCGTGTAAAGTTACGATTGTGTTTTCATTAGGGACGACGTTACGTTTATATGTTACGTCAGTTATTATTGGGCGTGTAAATTTACGATTGTGTTTTCATTAGGGGACGACGTTACGTTTATATGTTACGTCAGTTATTTTGGGGCGTGTAAATTTTCGATTGTGTTTTCATTAGGGGACGATGTTACGTGGGTTATTACTGGGCGTGTAAAGATACGTTTTTGTTTTCATTAGGGGACGACATTACGCTTATATGTTACGTCAGTTAATATTGGGCGTGTAAAGATACGTTTGTGTTTTCATTAGGGACGACGTTACGTTTATATGTTACGTCAGTTATTATTCGCCGTGTAAAGTTACGATTGTGTTTGCATTAGGGACGATGTTACGTCAATATGTTACTTGGGTTATTGTTGGGCGTGTAAAGTTACGATTGTGCTTTCATCAGGGACGATGTTACGTTTATATGTTACGTCAGTTATCATTGGGCGTGCAAAGTTACGATTGTGTTTTCATTAGGGACGACATTACGTTTATATGTTACGCTCGTAATATTGGGCGTGTAAACATACGTTTTCGTTTTCATTAGGGGACGATGTTACGTCTATGTGTTACTTGGGTTATTATTGGGCGTGTAAAGATAGGTTTTTGTTTTCATTAGGGGACGATGTTACGTCTATATGTTACGTGGGTTATTATTGGGCGTGTAAAAGTACGTTTGTGTTTTCATTAGGGACGACGTTACGTTTATATGTTACGTCAGTTATTATTGGACGTGCAAAGTTACGATTGTGATTTCATGAGGGGACGACATAACGTTTATATGTTACGTCTGTTAATATTGGGCGTGTAAAGATACGTTTTCGTTTTCATTAGGGGACGATGTTACGTCTATGTGTTACTTGGGTTATTATTGGGCGTGTAAAGATAGGTTTTTGTTTTCATTAGGGGACGATGTTACGTCTATATATTACGTGGGTTAGTATTGGGCGTGTAAAGGTACGTTTGTGTTTTCATTAGGGACGACATTTCTTTTATATGTTACGTCAGTTGTTATTGGGCGTGTAAAGATACGTTTGTGTTTTCATTAGGGGACGATGTTACGTCTATATGTTACGTGGATTATTAGTTGGCGTGTAAAGGTACGTTTTTGTTTTCATTAGGGGACGACGTTACCTTTATATGTTACGTCAGTTATTATTGGGCGTGTAAATTTACGATTGTGTTTTCATTAGGGGACGATGTTACGTCTATATGTAACGTGAGTCATTTTGGGGCTTGTAAATTTACGATTGTGTTTTCATTAGGGGACGACGTTACGTTTATATGTTACGTCAGTTATTATTGGGCGTGTAAATTTTCGATTGTGTTTTCATTAGGGGACGATGTTACGTGGGTTATTACTGGGCGTGTAAGGATACGTTTGTGTTTTCATTAGGGGACGACATTACGTTTATATGTTAAGTCAGTTTATATTGGGCGTGTAAAGATATGTTTGTGTTTTCATTAGGGACGACGTTACGTTTATATGTTACGTCTGTTAATATTGGGCGTGTAAAGATACGTTTTCGTTTTCATTAGGGGACGATGTTACGTCTATGTGTTACTTGGGTTATTATTGGGCGTGTAAAGATACGTTTTTCTTTTCATTAGAGGACGATGTTACGTCTATGTGTTACTTGGGTTATTACTGGGCGTGTAAAGATACGTTTTTGTTTTCATCAGGGGACGATGTTACGTCTATATGTTACGTGGGTTATTATTGGACGTGTAAAGATACGTGTTTGTTTTCATTAGGGGACGATGTAACGTCTATATATTACGTGGGTTATTATTGGGCGTCTAAAGGTACGATTGTGTTTTCATTAGGGGACGACATTTCTTTGATATGTTACGTCAGTTGTTATTGGGCGTGTAAAGATACGTTTTTGTTTTCATTAGGGGACGATGTTACGTTTATATGTTACGTCAGTTATTATTGGGCGTGTAAAGTTACGTTTTTGTTTTCATTAGGAGACGACGTTCCGTTTATATGTTACGTGAATTATTAGTTGGCGTGTAAAGGTACGTTTTTGTTTTCATTAGGGGACGACGTTACCTTTATATGCTACGTCAGTTATTATTGGGCGTGTAAATTTACGATTGTGTTTTCATTAGGGGACGACGTTACGTTTATATGTTAAGTCAGTTTATATTGGGCGTGTAAAGATATGTTTGTGTTTTCATTAGGGACGACGTTACGTTTATATGTTACGTCTGTTAATATTGGGCGTGTAAAGATACGTTTTCGTTTTCATTAGGGGACGATGTTACGTCTATGTGTTACTTGGGTTATTATTGGGCGTGTAAAGATACGTTTTTCTTTTCATTAGAGGACGATGTTACGTCTATGTGTTACTTGGGTTATTACTGGGCGTGTAAAGATACGTTTTTGTTTTCATCAGGGGACGATGTTACGTCTATATGTTACGTGGGTTATTATTGGACGTGTAAAGATACGTGTTTGTTTTCATTAGGGGACGATGTAACGTCTATATATTACGTGGGTTATTATTGGGCGTCTAAAGGTACGATTGTGTTTTCATTAGGGGACGACATTTCTTTGATATGTTACGTCAGTTGTTATTGGGCGTGTAAAGATACGTTTTTGTTTTCATTAGGGGACGATGTTACGTTTATATGTTACGTCAGTTATTATTGGGCGTGTAAAGTTACGTTTTTGTTTTCATTAGGAGACGACGTTCCGTTTATATGTTACGTGAATTATTAGTTGGCGTGTAAAGGTACGTTTTTGTTTTCATTAGGGGACGACGTTACCTTTATATGCTACGTCAGTTATTATTGGGCGTGTAAATTTACGATTGTGTTTTCATTAGGGGACGACGTTACGTTTATATGTTACGTCAGTTATTTTGGGGCGTGTAAATTTTCGATTGTGTTTTCATTAGGGGACGATGTTACGTCTATATGTTACTTGGGTTATTATTGGGCGTGTAAAGTTACGATTGTGTTTTCATTAGGGGACAACATTACGTTTATATGTTACGTCTGTTAATATTGGGCGTGTAAAGATACGTTTTCGTTTTCATTAGGGGACGATGTCACGTCTATGTGTTACTTGGGTTATTATTGAGCGTGTAAACATACGTTTTCGTTTTCATTAGGGGACGATGTTACGTCTATGTGTTACTTGGGTTATTATTGGGCGTGTAAAGATAGGTTTTTGTTTTCATTAGGGGACGATGTTACGTCTATATGTTACGTGGGTTATTATTGGGCGTGTAAAAGTACGTTTGTGTTTTCATTAGGGACGACGTTACGTTTATATGTTACGTCAGTTATTATTGGACGTGCAAAGTTACGATTGTGATTTCATGAGGGGACGACATAACGTTTATATGTTACGTCTGTTAATATTGGGCGTGTAAAGATACGTTTTCGTTTTCATTAGGGGACGATGTTACGTCTATGTGTTACTTGGGTTATTATTGGGCGTGTAAAGATAGGTTTTTGTTTTCATTAGGGGACGATGTTACGTCTATATATTACGTGGGTTAGTATTGGGCGTGTAAAGGTACGTTTGTGTTTTCATTAGGGACGACATTTCTTTTATATGTTACGTCAGTTGTTATTGGGCGTGTAAAGATACGTTTGTGTTTTCATTAGGGGACGATGTTACGTCTATATGTTACGTGGATTATTAGTTGGCGTGTAAAGGTACGTTTTTGTTTTCATTAGGGGACGACGTTACCTTTATATGTTACGTCAGTTATTATTGGGCGTGTAAATTTACGATTGTGTTTTCATTAGGGGACGATGTTACGTCTATATGTAACGTGAGTCATTTTGGGGCTTGTAAATTTACGATTGTTTTTTCATTAGGGGACGACGTTACGTTTATATGTTACGTCAGTTATTATTGGGCGTGTAAATTTTCGATTGTGTTTTCATTAGGGGACGATGTTACGTGGGTTATTACTGGGCGTGTAAGGATACGTTTGTGTTTTCATTAGGGGACGACATTACGTTTATATGTTAAGTCAGTTTATATTGGGCGTGTAAAGATATGTTTGTGTTTTCATTAGGGACGACGTTACGTTTATATGTTACGTCTGTTAATATTGGGCGTGTAAAGATACGTTTTCGTTTTCATTAGGGGACGATGTTACGTCTATGTGTTACTTGGGTTATTATTGGGCGTGTAAAGATACGTTTTTCTTTTCATTAGAGGACGATGTTACGTCTATGTGTTACTTGGGTTATTACTGGGCGTGTAAAGATACGTTTTTGTTTTCATCAGGGGACGATGTTACGTCTATATGTTACGTGGGTTATTATTGGACGTGTAAAGATACGTGTTTGTTTTCATTAGGGGACGATGTAACGTCTATATATTACGTGGGTTATTATTGGGCGTCTAAAGGTACGATTGTGTTTTCATTAGGGGACGACATTTCTTTGATATGTTACGTCAGTTGTTATTGGGCGTGTAAAGATACGTTTTTGTTTTCATTAGGGGACGATGTTACGTTTATATGTTACGTCAGTTATTATTGGGCGTGTAAAGTTACGTTTTTGTTTTCATTAGGAGACGACGTTCCGTTTATATGTTACGTGAATTATTAGTTGGCGTGTAAAGGTACGTTTTTGTTTTCATTAGGGGACGACGTTACCTTTATATGCTACGTCAGTTATTATTGGGCGTGTAAATTTACGATTGTGTTTTCATTAGGGGACGACGTTACGTTTATATGTTACGTCAGTTATTTTGGGGCGTGTAAATTTTCGATTGTGTTTTCATTAGGGGACGATGTTACGTCTATATGTTACTTGGGTTATTATTGGGCGTGTAAAGTTACGATTGTGTTTTCATTAGGGGACAACATTACGTTTATATGTTACGTCTGTTAATATTGGGCGTGTAAAGATACGTTTTCGTTTTCATTAGGGGACGATGTTACGTCTATGTGTTACTTGGGTTATTATTGAGCGTGTAAAGATACGTTTTTGTTTTCATTAGGGGACGATGTTGCGTCTATATGTTACGTGGGTTATTATTGGGCGTGAAAAGGTACGTTTGTGTTTTCATTAGGGACGACGTAACGTTTATATGTTATGTCAATTATTATTGGACGTGCAAAGTTACGATTGTCTTTTTCATGAGGGGACGACATAACGTTTAGATGTTACGTCAGTTAATATTGGGCGTGTAAAGATACGTTTTTGTTTTCATTAGGGACGATGTTACGTCTATATATTACGTGGGTTAGTATTGGGCGTGTAAAGGTACGTTTGTGTTTTCATTAAGGACGACGTTACGTTTATATGTTACGTCAGTTATCATTTGGCGTGTAAAGTTACGTTTTTGTTTTCATTAGGGGACGACGTTACGTTGATATGTTACGTGGATTATTAGTTGGCGTGTAAAGATACGTTTTTGTTTTCATTAGGGGACGACGTTACCTTTATATGTTACGTCAGTTATTATTGGGCGTGTAAATTTACGATTGTGTTTTCATTAGGGGACGATGTTACGTCTAGTTGTAACGTCAGTCATTTTGGGCGTGTAAATTTACGATTGTGTTTTCATTAGGGGACGACGTTACGTTGATATGTTACGTCAGTTATTATTGGGAGTGTAAATTTTCGATTGTGTTTTCATTAGAGGACGATGTTACGTGGGTTATTACTGGGCGTGTAAAGATACGTTTGTGTTTTCATTAGGGGACGACATTACGTTTATATGTTACGTCAGTTAATATTGGGCGTGTAAAGATACGTTTGTGTTTTCATTAGGGACGACGTTACGTTTATATGTTACGTCTGTTATTATTGGCCGTGTAAAGTTACGATTGTTTTTGCATTAGGGACGATGTTACGTCTATATGTTACGTGGGTTATTATTGGGCGTGTAAAGTTACGATTGTGTTTTCATTAGGGACGATGTTACGTTTATATGTTACGTCTGTTAATATTGGGCGTGTAAAGATACGTTTTCGTTTTCATTAGGGGACGATGTTACGTCGATGTGTTACTTGGGTTATCATTGGGCGTGTAAAGATACGTTTTTGTTTTCATTAGGGGACGATGTCACGTCTATGTGTTACTTGGGTTATTATTGGGCGTGTAAAGATACGTTTTTGTTTTCATTAGGGGACGATGTTACGTCTATATATTACGTGGGTTAATATTTGGCGTGTAAAGATACGTTTTTGTTTTCATTAGGGGACGATGTTACGTCTATATGTTACGTGGGTTATTATTGGGCGTGCAAAGTAACGATTGTGTTTTCATTAGGGGACGACATTTCTTTGATATGTTACGTCAGTTGTAATTGGGCGTGTAAAGATACGTTTTTGTTTTCATTACGGGACGATGTTACGTCTATGTGTTACTTGGGTTATTGTTGGGCGTGTAAAGTTACGATTGTGTTTTCATTAGGGACGACGTTACGTTTATATGTTACGTCAGTTATCATTGGGCGTGCAAAGTTACGATTGTGTTTTCATTAGGGAACGACATTACGTTTATATGTTACGTCTGTTAATATTGGGCGTGTAAAGATACGTTTTTGTTTTCATTAGGGGACGATGTTACGTCTATGTGTTACTTGGGTTATTATTGAGCGTGTAAAGATACGTTTTTGTTTTCATTAGGGGACGATGTTGCGTCTATATGTTACGTGGGTTATTATTGGGCGTGAAAAGGTACGTTTGTGTTTTCATTAGGGACGACGTAACGTTTATATGTTATGTCAATTATTATTGGACGTGCAAAGTTACGATTGTCTTTTTCATGAGGGGACGAGATAACGTTTAGATGTTACGTCAGTTAATATTGGGCGTGTAAAGATACGTTTTTGTTTTCATTAGGGACGATGTTACGTCTATATATTACGTGGGTTAGTATTGGGCGTGTAAAGGTACGTTTGTGTTTTCATTAAGGACGACGTTACGTTTATATGTTACGTCAGTTATCATTTGGCGTGTAAAGTTACGTTTTTGTTTTCATTAGGGGACGACGTTACGTTGATATGTTACGTGGATTATTAGTTGGCGTGTAAAGATACGTTTTTGTTTTCATTAGGGGACGACGTTACCTTTATATGTTACGTCAGTTATTATTGGGCGTGTAAATTTACGATTGTGTTTTCATTAGGGGACGATGTTACGTCTAGTTGTAACGTCAGTCATTTTGGGCGTGTAAATTTACGATTGTGTTTTCATTAGGGGACGACGTTACGTTGATATGTTACGTCAGTTATTATTGGGCGTGTAAATTTTCGATTGTGTTTTCATTAGGGGACGATGTTACGTCTATGTGTTACTTGGGTTATTATTGAGCGTGTAAAGATACGTTTGTGTTTTCATTAGGGGACGACATTACGTTTATATGTTACGTCAGTTAATATTGGGCGTGTAAAGATACGTTTGTGTTTTCATTAGGGACGACGTTACGTTTATATGTTACGTCTGTTAATATTGGGCGTGTAAAGATACGTTTTTGTTTTCATTGGGGGACGATGTTACGTCTATATGTTACGTGGGTTATTATTGGGCGTGTAAAGTTACGATTGTGTTTTCATTAGGGGACGACATTACGTTTATATGTTACGTCAGTTAATATTGGGCGTGTAAAGATACGTTTGTGTTTTCATTAGGGACGACGTTACGTTTATATGTTACGTCTGTTATTATTGGCCGTGTAAAGTTACGATTGTTTTTGCATTAGGGACGATGTTACGTCTATATGTTACTTGGGTTATTATTGGGCGTGTAAAGTTACGATTGTGTTTTCATTAGGGACGATGTTACGTTTACATGTTACGTCTGTTAATATTGGGCGTGTAAAGATACGTTTTCGTTTTCATTAGGGGACGATGTTACGTCGATGTGTTACTTGGGTTATCATTGGGCGTGTAAAGATACGTTTTTGTTTTCATTAGGGGACGATGTCACGTCTATGTGTTACTTGGGTTATTATTGGGCGTGTAAAGATACGTTTTTGTTTTCATTAGGGGACGATGTTACGTCTATATATTACGTGGGTTAATATTTGGCGTGTAAAGATACGTTTTTGTTTTCATTAGGGGACGATGTCACGTCTATGTGTTACTTGGGTTATTGTTGGGCGTGTAAAGTTACGATTGTGTTTTCATTAGGGACGACATTACGTTTATATGTTACGTCAGTTATCATTGGGCGTGCAAAGTTACGATTGTGTTTTCATTAGGGGACGACATTACGTTTATATGTTCCGACTGTTAATATTGGGCGTGTAAAGATACGTTTTTGTTTTCATTGGGGGACGATGTTACGTCTATATGTTACGTGGGTTATTATTGGGCGTGTAAAGTTACGATTGTGTTTTCATTAAGGAACGACATTACGTTTATATGTTACGTCTGTTAATATTGGGCGTGTAAAGATACGTTTTTGTTTTCATTAGGGGACGATGTTACGTCTATATGTTACCTGGGTTATTATTGGGCGTGTAAAGTTACGATTGTGTTTTCATTAGGGACGACGTTACGTTTATATGTTACGTCAGTTATCATTGGGCGTGCAAAGTTACGATTGTGTTTTCATTAGGGGACGACATTACGTTTATATGTTACGTCTGTTAATATTGGGCGTGTAAAGATACGTTTTTGTTTTCATAAGGGGACGATTTTACGTCTATATGTTACGTGGGTTATTATTGGACGTGTAAAGATACGTTTTTGTTTTCATTAGGGACGATTTTACGTCTATATGTTACGTGGGTTATTATTGGGCGTGTAAAGATACGTTTGTGTTTTCATTAGGGACGACGTTACGTTTATATGTTACGTCAGTTATTATTGGGCGTGCAAAGTTACGATTGTGATTTCATGAGGGGACGACATTTCTTTTATATGTTACGTCAGTTGTTATTGGGTGTGTAAAGTTACATTTTTGTTTTCATTAGGGGACGACGTTCCGTTTATATGTTACGTGGATTATTAGTTGGCGTGTAAAGGTACGTTTGTGTTTTCATTAAGGACGACGTTACGTTTATATGTTACGTCAGTTATCATTTGGCGTGTAAAGTTACGTTTTTGTTTTCATTAGGGGACGACGTTACGTTGATATGTTACGTGGATTATTAGTTGGCGTGTAAAGATACGTTTTTGTTTTCATTAGGGGACGACGTTACCTTTATATGTTACGTCAGTTATTATTGGGCGTGTAAATTTACGATTGTGTTTTCATTAGGGGACGATGTTACGTCTAGTTGTAACGTCAGTCATTTTGGGCGTGTAAATTTACGATTGTGTTTTCATTAGGGGACGACGTTACGTTGATATGTTACGTCAGTTATTATTGGGAGTGTAAATTTTC
>NW_025964175.1:0-27327 GCF_023055435.1 Haliotis rufescens
CCCAATGTCGCTTAACACGTGTTTTCCCTATTACAGCTTCAAAGAATATATCAACTCATTGCGTCACTAATATAGACTAACTTTTACAACACCTTTTCTTCACGGCTGATTGTGTTTCCAAATTCCAGCCAAACTTTGGTCCATGTTTATCCTTAAAGGGTGTGGAGACCCGGGCATGTCGGTACTGGGCGGTAGGGTATGCCAGTACTTAAAGATGCCCTACACGAGTAGCCCATTTCTAAAAAGCCCCCCCCCCCCATGAAATGATATAACATTGCTAAAACCATCATTCACAGAACTCACTCAATTTCTACTTCTCCTCCTAATCAACTAAACTCAAGCAGCACATTTCTTTTGTTTAAGTTTGGTTTCAAGATGTTTTCAGCAACAAAAAATTACATAAATGTGATGAAGCACAAGAATTGTTGACGAAGTCGAGTAATGTTTGACAAAAGGATGGGTCATCTGCATCCATGCGAAACTCAAGAATTATTGTATTGCAGTTAGCAGCTGTGACTCATTCTTCCGGTCATGTTTGCCAACACTCGTGACTTAATAGTTAACACTTTAACCCAGGAGTAGTTAACGGTACCGGTATAGCCTAATTACCGTCCTTGTATACAGGCACGATGTCCATCGGTGAGTGCATGTTTCCGATGCTAACAATTCTCTTCATATTACATCACTGACATAGAAATATTGTGTAAGCTGTGCAGAAACAAGATACCAAAAACGCACCCCACCAAACAAAATGTGATGATAAAATCACAGAAAAGTAAGAAAACATAAAGAATTTACCTGCATCAACAGATAATATATAATAAATATCGTTGAAAACATTACAATACAACAATACATAGATATAAGGAAGAGAATATATGGATGTCAACTTCTTTTTATGAGGAACACAACGTGTCGGAGTATATGCTTCACCTGATGAAGGAGTAAGCATATAGTCCGAAACATTGTGTTCCTCATAATAAAGAAGTTGACATCCATATTTCTCTTCCTTATGTGTATCACTTCTAAATGCCTTTTAAAGATCTAATATGAATTATATGAAATCTGATATCGCACATTTGAACTGTCGTGAGTGACTGTTCTCAACAATATTCCACCTATGTCATGGCAGACTGAAATAACTGAGTGAGTCAAGCAAACCAATGATAGATTGCATGGGCAAAAAATCACCATGGTATCATAGAGTAAAGCAAATATGCAACGTAATCGTATATCCTTATTCCCTACTGTGAAAAGCACGGTACATTTGTTTTTTATCTACTTAGTTTAAGAAACAGTTGCAAATTATCGACTAGGCTTGTTTACCAATAATGCAAGAGACACACAAGAATAACACCCATGATTGACGTTGTCAGTTACTGATCTTTCCAGTAATAATTTAAACTCAACTTGAATAGGTTTATGCTTAAAACATAATGAATAATAATTTTTTGTATTCCTACCTTTTGATATTTAAAAGAGATCTTTCCAGATAGGTTTAAAGAAGCCAAAATCCCAGGGCCTGCCTGGAACAATTATCACGACGACCTGCCCCCAGGTCTGAAAGAATATTGTCTCAGCGATATTCGTTGTTACCAATAATTAATCACAATTCTTAAACAAAAATGATCTACTTGATGTTAATTTTCCGGTATTTAGCCACAATGATGCATGGCAAAACTAGCACCATCGCAGAAGAAAGCTTTGATATTGGTAGCGCTAATTGCCAGCATCCGGGTGATTGAGGAGTGGTCGGTCGATGGTCGAGGTGGAGTCAGTTGCCCGGATATAGGACAAAAACGCAGGATGTTGAGACATCACGTGTGGCATGTGATACGGAAGACTCGAGTGTCTGTTGTAGAAGCAATTATTAAAACAATACTATACAATTACGGAATATGTTTTTATTTAGGCGGGTAATAGGAAACATACTGAGTTGGCAATATTCATGCGCAAACATACAAGTAGTTGTCCTTGACCTTTCCTCAGCTACCATTACATTCAAGCGGATACAGCTTTTTGAAAAAGAGAGGTGCATTTTGTGATTCGGCAATTTGTGAACGGTAGAAGTGTGACGTTGTTGAAAATCACAAGATAAGTTAGTTACAGTGTTATAATACGTTTTGTTCAGTATCGCCCTGCATCCCCAACCCAGTCAGTTTGGTATTTGTAGTTACATTCAATAACCGTAAAGACTAACTAAAGCCCCCAACTAAAAATATTTTGAAACAGGGAGCACAATTTGTCAAATGTCAGGATATGATAAACTATATAATATGAAACAAATTTAGATACGTTATAATAAAAATAAACATCTAGGTGCCAAAACCAATGATTTTGGGACATGAAAAATATCTAAGAGATAATTTAGGTGATTTAAGAAGGGCGAAACATTCCACCCCGAGACACGGTACAAAGGGGATAGGGAACACCGCATACATGTACCAGCGAGGAAAGGTGCAGAAGTGGTAACAAGTCAAGCCCCGTCTTTTAATACTTACTATACATATGTATAGGCATTGTTTCATTGTCTTATTAGATACGTGCTGGAATATGGCCATTTCCATTCAAATCTCATGAGGCATTATCTCAACAGCGGGAGACTCTCCAAAAATGATATTTGCTGGTGGAAATAAATAAGGGAACAGTCAGTTTTAGACACAGTAACATGATGTGCTATCATGGGTCCCCAGCCTTGTCTACCCAATACGCAGTTGGAAACAATGCACACAAACACATCTCAACATTTTATTCTGACATGTGTTGAATTTGTATGCGCGCTATTTTAAATGCACTGACAGAAAAGCTTATTCCCTAAATTTTTCATTGTTCCTTTATTTGTTTACATCAGTGTATATTAATAAGCAGTCAGAGTTTGCATCCTGTCGTGAGCTAAAGTTATGTGAAATAACTGAACAGAAAATAGGTCAAGACAAATATTTTATAATCAACATTTTAAAGAATGTGTAACTACATGTAATAGCAGGCTGTCCCCAAAATAGGAAACTCATAATATATGCATCTAGGGTAATCCTGGGAATACCGTTTTATGATTTGGTAGGTCCCTTCACTGAACGGCTGGAGTCAAAAAACATATTTCGAATCAATTAAGTGTAATGCTTCGTCAAAAATATATAAACGAAAACTAACAACCGTTTCTTCATCGTTTCAAGTTATATTCAGCGGATACAATTTTCTCTTTCGTCAATCTTGTTCACAAATGAAACAAATCATTCTCAGCATTACTACAGACAATGTACAATGCTGGACCAATGGTAGCTGATATCACACATGATATGCACAGCGCTAGGATTAGATCATAATTAAACAATTAAACTACAACAATGCTGGTGACGATAGTGGAGGTTGTGAACCTAGAGCTACATGTGCCATGAGCAGATAAGTGGTGAACAGTCCCTACCTGATGTATGCTGATACATTCCCGGCTGAGATAATATTGTCTTTACCAGGGTCTGAAAAGCCTTTATCGTTTGTTAAACTGGTTTTGTGTGTCTTGGACTCTATACCATTCATCAAATCTAAGGAGCTGTCTGACTGGTAGGCTGAGTTCAGTATTAATAGAAACTTAAACACTTGTGCATTGTATATAAACTTACGTAAATGCCGACATAACACTTGCATGTGTTTACTGTAAAAAGATGATTTAAGGCGACATATGTCTTTCATCAATGGCTTCACTTAGATTGATGGTGCTAGGATTAACAGGCAGAGTAATAAAGCACCATGAAATTTCAATATTCCCTTGAAAGAAAAACATACATTTACATATGTGTGTATGAATGAACATTAAGTTAATGTACCGACGTTATCTATTCAGGGATGAAGCTCTTGAGCTTCACGTCGCTGACGAATATTTCATTGCAATCATGATTCAAAAGACAAATTAAGCATGAATGATGTTTTTTTCACAAAAGTATTTTTTTTCCATGCCAGTGATTTTTTTTAATAAAAAAGCAAAAACATACGTGCATTAACTCGAATTGAATTGTTTCGTTATATCGCTTAAACCCATATATAATCCCCATTGGAACTATGGTCTACTATAGGCGATTCGCTTGTCTCGAAATACTGAAACTCGATACAATAGAAAAATAGTCCTCAAGGGTTTACTGTATAATGTATACCATAGATACAAATGCTGAAGACTCGGTATAACGTTGCATCTATATGTTGTAGTTCTTGTTCGATGCTACAGTATCATGCAGCTACCAGAGTAACACAAATCAGTGGTAAGAGCAAAAGTAACTTTGCCGTCGGGAGATGATGACATGGAATAAGCCAGGTCACACATTTTAACCATATGTCGTAATTTCAGACGGCTTGTACAAGCTTAGGGCACTGGGTACCAATCTGCCCGAAATCACCACGGGGGTATAAGTTTAGGCCATAAGGATATATATAATGTTGAGTTTCATATGGAATATACGGTTTAAACTGTGTAGAGGACTATTAGCACTGAAGAGTTTACGAGAGTTTAAGGAATGACACAATAATGATTTCGTTGTTAAGGTTTTTTGTACCGGAAGAAGGAGGTATGTCTTACGGCTTGAATTTCGCCTAAGACGTTTTGATATTTACCTCCAAATAGCAACGGTTGTTGTTGCCTTTTCAACTCGTCACGTGACATATCATACCTTAATGTTAAGGACGCCGGAGGCGACGAAAAACAACAATGAACGAGGACGCTTCATAGACTGACAGATATGTCGTTAACGTCATGTTATTCTATCTGCGGGTGAATCGTTTCCTTAAAGAACCAATGTGACCGTGACCTTTGTTTTACCGCGGTATTACGGTCATCGTGAGCCAGTAGCCATATGCTTCCTCTGCTGCTAGGATAACTATCTGAGTGATCATGTACACCCACGCCACAAGCTTAAGACTTCCGTGTACGTAATTAACCTTGAAAGGATTATTTCAGCTAAATAAAACCGAGCGTTAAATCCATTTCACCCAAATTAGTTTTGTTTTATACACGTTGGTGTACGAGCAAATCAAATACACCTGCACAAATGGGATATAATCTCACGGACCCTGGCGAATATATTAAAAAAAGAAAAATCCAACTTAAGTCTAGAATGATTTGACAAGTCAAGATTGCCTCAGCTTTGAAATTAAGCATTGTTCTGTGCTCCATTTGAATTTTATTTTATATTGTGTAGACCTATAGTTTGAAATAATACAACTTTATTTCTTGGATATGAATGCTGCAAATGCAAATCAGCACTCCATATTATCTCAAACATAACTTGCATACAAGTTAAACAACAAACAAACAAACATTCAAAAGCATATACGAAATATACACATCCGTCTTTGTTAGAGATAAGGACAAGTGGATATTTCGTTCCAAGCACGTTGGCTAAAATCGTGATTTCCATCCTCGGCATTGAAGGTCTTGCTCTGATTAGCATCTAGCTTAATGGTGCGTGCGAATATTCTTTTACAGCGCGTCATTCAAGCGGTCATATATGGCTACAGCTGGACCAAAGTTCAGCGTGCGTTAATGGTATCTCCCATTGAGGTTCAATACCGACTTACATAACCACCGTTCGTTAAAAAAAGATCCCACATATCACACATTCTCCATTTTTACTCGCACTGTGTATACAATGTATCTGAAACTGTCTTTAATCTAAGAAAGCATTGCCTTATCTATAACACCAATCCTCATATATGAGGTTACGAGACGAATTCGTTGATGCGCATTTCAGTCGTTGAAACTTTGTTTCTCTTATTTCACTTTAATTGAAAACTACTTTTCCCCAATGTTGTTTCAAAGCATGTGGTTAAGTACACAGGAAGTTACAAAAAACTTTCATTAGTTTCTCAGCTTAAAGATAAGGAGAAGGTTTTTTAAAAAAAATTCTCTTTGCAAGAACCTCATATGTCGATGGGATTAACAAAAACAATTCCTCTTTTGATGCGAATTGTCGCAACAAATTAATGTAACAGCAATATTTAGGACATACACAATGCAGTTGTAGTTGCAAAAGTGCATTTGAAGGGTAAAAATCCTGTGGAAAACACATTTCTTTCACACCAATGGGAGATTGAGCAATACTGAGTGAGTGAATGTCGTACAACGCCACAGTCAGCAACATTCAAGCTGTAATACATGTATACGGTCGAGTCTTGACTAGACAAACAAGTGACTGAAAGTATGAGCAACGATCCACAGTGTCGGGCACGACGACATCAGCTAGTCATACAGCCTGACCATCCGACCTAAGCATCTTATTAAACCAGACAACGTGCAGGTTATTGGATGTAATTCTGAGCCCGACAAGTTCGACACAGGGAAAGTTCGGGTTAATGAGATATATATGTATGTGTGTTATCTTGAGCATGTTCGACGTGCTCGCTTGTTCGAGTGAATCGATTTCAACATACAGCAAACCCAGCAAATTCGACATTGACATGTTTGTGCGAATTGTACAACTGAGTTTTGAAACCACTTGAGATAAGTTATTTGCAAAACAATGTTCACCCGAGTGAAGTGACTCGTGTTTTTTCAGTTGTTGCTCGTGACGACCATGTGCGCTTGTGAATATACACGTTGTGATAAGTAAGTGTTTGAGGGTTGGGTTTAATGTTATTGTCCTAATCGATTTGCCCATACATCACAGTAAAATACAGACAGCAAAACATTTGTTCAATTTGGATAAATGTCTACACAAATTACGACAGCCATCTGCCCAGCTACCCACCCACCACACTGTCTCCTGATACCAGTACACCCCACCCCACATAAACCCCACACCTGCACACGCAACCTTCCCATTTCGAAAGTAATCTGTATTTTTCTGTTATCAACCTAATCACCGGGTGAATCGGAACCTGTTTTAAGTTTTCAGCATTTTATGTGAACCTTTGTTCCTGAAAAAATATTATTGTCCGGTACGGAAACATATTGTTTTTCCTGGACCTTGTCCAAGATCATGCTGACTTTTATGTAAGTATGTGTTTATTTCCAGAGATAAACACGTACATGCAGATTCTGTTAGTACTTAGTTCGCTTGAGTTGCCCTAGGCATCACGGATGTAGGAAATGAATAGCCTCAGATTGTGCCAGTAGTTCACTATTGAGACCGCAGCTTCTCTTAACTAATATCACCCGTAGTTACAGAATCAATGTGGCATATTCTACACCATTGGAACGGATGAGTGAGAGAATTGGATACAACGCCGAATTTGTTTCTCTTTTTGGACAATATTTCAGTCATATAATGGCATGGCATGAAAGCCGTTATACGCTTACTTCTTTGGTCAAACCATGTACTCGGGTATGTGCTGAAAAACCAAGAAACAGATTCGAACTAACAATCAGGATACTGGCACGCCTAACACTGCGAGTTCCGTCGCCTTTGACAACTGCGTGCGCTCGTGTACAGACGACGTGGGTCGCTGCTCGTGATATCAATCACAGGTTTGTGTGAACAGTTTCCACAGCTCGTTGTGATATAGGTGGAAGGTTTGAGACGTAAAGCAGGATTCGATCTCTACCATAACTGCGATATAGATGGAATAAGCAACATTCTATCCTTGTCGCAAATCTGTGTATTTCTAAAGCTAACTTTACGTTATTAAGACAGCCCATCTGGGGGTAATGTGAAGAGATGCGCCGTAACAGCTGCCGGCAGGCGTGGGAGCGAGAAGACAGGGGACATGACATGCACTCAGATCTCGCAAAACCACGCCCTGTAAAACACGTGGAGGCAGGATTAGTGATGATAAAAACGACGGGGGTTTTTCGTCGAGTTATTTTATAGCGTTCTAATTAGTTGATCAACTCAGATCGGATGTGGGTGGGGCGTCCTGAGATGAAGTTAGGTAAATATTACCAACAGCGTCTGTGTGTGACTGAGAAGATGGGCGAGATGAAGGAAATGGTCAATTCATGATCATACAAGAGGATTTGACTTGAGAACACATTTCTCAGGTTTTATCAAAATAGATTTGTTCATTCAAGGAGAGGGCTAAGACGAAATACAGGTTGTAAAAAATAAAACATAAATACGCTCAAAGAAATTTGTTCATATAACAGCAAAACCATTCGAAAAAAATTATTTAATGGGTAATTTGTATCATTCTTGGAGTGGGGTTGAGCTTAATCAAATAATATAAAAATTTCAGATGATCTTATGTACAAATGATCCATACTTGGTGAAACACAGATGATACCTCCCTGTTGTCAGTTTCAATAAATAAAATGAGCTTGTGGCATTAGCGTCGTTACGAAACTCAACACGGGCATACATTATCCTAACGTTTCTTTGTCAGAGATGAATATACCACATTAATGTATATTGCTGAAGAAGTCCCTATTCTGTTGTGAATCAAAATCATGCTAAAAAGACTCAAAACAAGGAAGACCATTTTTCCAAAACGCAAAGAGATAAATATTTATGTCCCGTGTTCTCGTACGGGGCTCATGCAGGCGCTCAGGGGGAGTTTGGGAGTTCCTCGCGTGCGCTTATCAATCACCGATACCTCGTGCACCTGCCGCACGTGCAGGCACAAGAAGAGGAGAGTGGTGGGTCGTATTTCACCACTTGTTCGGGAAGAAACAGGGCATCGTTCAAGAAGAGGAACCATGTCAACACACGCGGCCCAACCTTTAACGTTGAAGCCAATTAATCTCCTTGTCTGTACATTTTCAACATGTCTGTGTCTTGCTGTGTTGGCATTGAATTAGCTGTTACAGTAATTTGCTTATCCAAAATGAAAGATCTGAATTTTAGATTAGAGATGTTGCATGGATGATCAGAAATTCAAAGAAAATGAAGAGTTATTGAAGTCTTCGCGTCAATACCACAACTTACATTAACATTATCGGCTAAGTGGCGCACCGGTGTTCCGGTGAATTGTGATAAAAAAAATGGTCTATAAAATTGCAAGAAGGATAACAGGTAAGCCTTTGCCGGCACAACCATAACATGATTGGCTTTGGTCCTATTCGTTTGCATGAATTGATTCAAATTACGGAGAATTCTGTTGAATGAGTGAGCATTTATATACACAACAGCTATTTTGCAGATACACACAGAGGAGTCACCTGGAGGCAACATAAAATATCCTGCTGCCAATCACCAATCGACCTGAAATATCGACCTGACGTTTTGCATGCTAACCCTTTTTCGGTTGGAGTTGCCGAATTTTCGATGAACCTAAGGACTCCTTCTCAGATGTTGCGACACTTATCAACTGAATACACATCGGCAAACTACTGGCGTTACAACGTCAAATGCTACATATTATTTCTCTACGTTATGAAACGGTAAACATTATGTCATTGGTTGGTTTAATAAACGAGCGCAGACATTGTGCTTGCAGTCAAGGGTCATAATCATGGGGCACTGGGAACACATGACCATCGGATCCTGACAGTTAAGGGATGTAAATCTGCAAAGAAACGATGTAAATATGTTGACGAACGTCACACTTCACATTTCAATATCACATAATACAGCTGTGTTGGCTAGTTCTGTTAAGCAACATCTGCAACTGATTTGTGGGGAATTATGATGTTTTTACCACCGTTATATCCGGGCGTTTGTTGTGTTTTTCTGTCTTTGATAACTGTAACAGGAGTGGAAATAATGTTGCAACTGACAAAACGAATTTCCTGTATCAATAAATGAAATTTTATGAAGAAAAATATTGTAAATTGGACACAGTTATAGGGCGCGGCGCGCTGTGTAATCCAACACCTACAACATCATGACAGACTGCAAGCATGCTGTACGGAACGTGTCTACAGTGAGTTATAGAAAGTGTACGGAACGTGTCTACAGTGAGTTATAGAAAGTGTACGGAACGTGTCTACAGTGAGTTATAGAAAGTGTACGGAACGTGTCTACAGTGAGTTATAGAAAGTGTACGGAACGTGTCTACAGTGAGTTATAGAAAGTGCGTCTGCGTGTGCGTCTGCATGTGCGATAGACATGATGACATAGACAGATTCCTGTGCAAACCTTTATCTCAGATCCAGGACCCGAGCACAGAGCTGTGTGTGGATCATGAGAAATTGAACAAAGAACGTGGGACATAGTCATGTCTAGAAATACAAAATCGAACATAAACATACCAAAAAGTACGATTCTCGTACAGAGCCCCGTTCCACAAAGCGATCCATACGTGAATGTTATGATATGGACGTTACGATATTAATCTTAGCACAAGGAGTCATTTCAAGTAACATATGCATTAAACCATGACTCCTTTGTCTTTGACCGTGGTCAGAAAAACTGAATTGTTCTTTAAACAATTAACCATTATCTTGATCAGGGCTACATTTTTTCATAATAGGCCAATCAACATGGGCAATTAATATTTAGGTGATTGATAAATGTTCTCGGGGTCCAAAATGAATGGTAAACCTGCCCTGGTACATGCATTTCATAAGTGCGAGGTGCACGTGCGAAAGGCTCGGGGAACACATTTCACGTGCTTCACGCAGGGCCGAATCGCACAGTGTTGTCACAGTTGAGCATAGAGTTCCTGAATATCTTTCAAAGTATCTTCAACAAAACAATGTTTTTTCAACATTTAGGTGCCATAAATGTTGGACATGGTTTAAGTATGTTAGACCACTCGGACCCCAGTGTCTAATCGTTGAAATGGATAATTAAACAACTCGGCGCTGCGCGCCTCGTGGTTTGCGCGCCGAGTTGTTTAATTATCCATTTCAACGATTAGACACTGGGTCCTCGTTGTCTGACCTATGCTTACACCCATGTCAACAGAAAAGTCGGTTTTGTTCACACGGATCTAATTTTCGAAAAATAATAAAAAAGGACTACTTTCAAGTTGCATATGCATTACGCCCATGTCCACGAATAAGTCTGTTTTGTTCACACGGAAGTGACTTTCTAAAACGCATAATAAATACTCAAAAAGTGTATTGTCAACTTCAGCATGAAACTGTAATGCAAAGCGCATGTGTTTACGGATGTAAAGTCTATAAAGTAAAGACATTACGTCAGTTCGTGTGCCTTAAGGCTGCAAATTAACTCCTATATCAACAACTAACCAGTATGATATAAATTCATCTAGGCAGCACCAGATAGACATAAGTTCAACGCCTCCGTTTAGCCATTCCTGTCAGTTGTGTCGCCATCTTGGAAAAATGAGATTAAGAATCTATGCCTAAGAGTTCCATTGCATAAGGCCGCGAATTGCTAGAAATGTAGCAGTGGCCAGTTGTGACTGACGTCACTTTGAGTTTGCAATATGTAGTCTTTAGCTTCTTCAATTGTTATAGATCTGCTGAGATGTAAGGTATTCGAGTATTTTACCATTGATTTTTACGTTAAACATATGTAGGCCACACACTATAACCTGTGAGCCAGTGAGATGAGATCCCGATCGTTGTTTCCGAACAACTGCTTCCAACAGTATACACGCGTCTGAAACATGAGGCGGCGGCACCTTCCTATAATCACAGATCAGATCTTTCAGTCGGTCATTTCAGTTTAAAACGGACTTACAGCGGTATTTGTCGGATCCTATTTCAATATGGTGTTTCTGGCGAGTCAAGCGAGGTTCTGACATTTCAGACAGTTAGTAAGTTCATTGATTCTTGCCTGGTGCATTTGGTTTCGTTTGGAATGGCAGATAGCATCAGTGCTAAGGTCCGGGAGAAATTCGCTGCAGGTGCATAAGTCTGTACAAGTGGCCCATGTGATATGGGAAAGACCGGCGTCTGCATCGGATTACACCTTTTAGATTCAAATGATTTGTGGTTAATTCAACAAGCCTGTTTTCTTAAAGGAGCTCTAAGTGTCAATATAATGCTACCAGTATAAAACTATTACACCTTAATTTTTCCATGAATAATCCGGCGACAATTCAGCTTACTCCTTCATATATGTTGCATGGGGATATGAGTGGATATAGTTTTACGCCTCTTAACAATATTTCAGCAATATTAAGGTGGGAGACACCATGAACGCACTTCACACATTGCACCCATGTAGAGAATCAAACCCGTGTCTTCGCTTTGTCCGCAGCATGAGAATGCATGCTGTTGGAACCTCTTGAATATCGTATAGTTTCAAATACTCAAGGAAAAACGAAAAGTTTGTTGAGGAAAAAGAAAGTAAAAAATGTTTTCGTTTATGGGGGAGAGTTGAAGGATGGTTACATGGCAAATGTGTTGACTATTGTAGGTCAAGGTCCACGTGCACAAGTGTTAACATACAACAGTTTTAAAAATATAACTACAGTTTTAGAATTAACTGTGAGAGAGCAAACACTGAATTCTGTATAGTGATTATGATGTACACTGATCTGAATATTAACTGAAAGCAGGTGACATATATATTCCCCACAGTTGGAATTTCGGCAGTAGATGTGTATAATGGAGAGATAGAATGGTTTTCAAACACAAATATTTAGAAATGATGAGCATTTTGATTTTGGTAAATAATTGCCGATTTATTTAGAGAAAAAACTGAGTGACTTCTGGAATTACAGAGGACTTCGACCAAATCTATTGCAGCCCACATGTCTACTCACAGGCACGTCTTCATAACTGTTATGGTTATTAGTGCCGACATTGGTACCCATAGATCAAGGTCCTTCAAACGGTGAAGAATGCAATGTCATTTATTGTAATTAAAGTAGTTAACTTTTACCCCAGACTGCGATGTATATTTTCAATTATGAATGCCATTTTCATTGGCTGAAGAGTAATAAAGAATGATTTGATTAGCTGAGAGCAGGAATTATGACTTCTCGTGAGTGATGTATGCTCTTTGTTTTCAGATTGGTTTGTTATGGTTGGTCCCTTGGAATACTACGGTGGTCTGTGATTGCATTCATAAACAAACTCAATTTAAGGAGTCGAATAAATCACACAATGGGGCTCTAACTAACCAGCTAATTGATTTCCCGGATGGTGATGGGAATGACCTCGATTTTCGTGACGGTGGTCGTCTGCTTCGCATAGGATAAAGGTCAAGGTCGAATAATGTCATGCTCCCGTTGCTTGGCAGACGTATGGAGAAACGTGGTCTTTGTGATACAGATAGTTGTGATATTATCCTTGACATGCACTCAAGAGTGAGACAGCTACTCCGTGTTAGTAATACTTTTAGGAAACATTGTATGAAGGAATGGGAGGAAAAGAATGGCAAAACAAAAAGCCTCCCAAAGAATGGAGATTCCATCTTAAAAGACAGATGGAAGGTAACCATGTGACCTACACACCATTCTCCTTTTGGGATCAAGGTCAAGGTCACAATTATCAAAGGGGACTGATTCAGCTAGGCAACAATACACAAACATTTGTATTCGAGAGCCCAGTTTAAGTAACACGGTTTGGTTGTTTTTAGGTCATTCGTTTAGCTTTGTTTGTACTTTTTAACAGTTGTTTTCCTAAGGTTGTTAAGTTACGTTTGTGAACCGAAATCTGAGACGCAAACGGTATACGAAAAAACGGACTGTTCCGTATCCTGTTTACCTAACAAACAGTGACAAGAAGATTGAGATCTCTGGACCATGCACTTCAATTAACACCCGGCATAAGAAAGTGGTCTTCATTCAGTCAATGAGGCCTTAAATACGAAAATATTGAGTTAACAAACATCTTACACCCAGAATGTTCTGAATGCAATAACAGTCGCTGTAACATCTGAATGTTTCACATTGCATAGGTTAGATCCGCTGACTGGGACACAGAAAGGAAAGCATTTTCTAGTGAGTGAGTGAGTGAGTTGGATTGAAATTCAGGGAATTTCAGTTATAACACAGAATGTCGGCTTACATCCTCGATGATTCAGAGCATCGTATCTCCATTCTATAGAGATGTAGAACACTAGATATTGTAGGGTAGACAGCTTAATGAGTGAGGCCAGGCCATAGGGGTGGAGAAACCAACGAGTACATGTATACTGCCGATGGACTAAGGATTATAATCAGGGAAATTCTTGAGATTCGAACCCATGTTCAACAGATCATTTGAAATCCCAGGGAGGTATTTTTTCACGAAGTACAAAACTGGATCACTATTAAGATTAATGTCATTGATAGAACATATTCCACGACAACCAATCTTTCCTGACCATCACAGCAATATAGACAAGTATCAAGGTTGTCCAGAACAGACAGCGGCCAACGCCATCGACGAAAACAAAACGCAGATGACAAGTTGGTCAAGCTTGACGTTTATCTACTTTTCGTGACGGTATGCGCAGCAGGTAGATCTTCTGCCCAAGTTATCAGTAGACGGGAGCTCCGACTGAACTGTTGTCTGTCAGACCATTGACCTGAAAGCCAACATTGGTCACGCATGGGCTGGCTGACTGACAGACCACCTGATGACCAATGTTTACTGAGTGACTTATGATAATGACAAGCAGATGGCGTTTACAGTACCCAAACTGCCATATTTGAATGTATATTTTTTGGGACGGAATTAAATAAAGAACATCTACACTCCGAAACATTAATTTGTTTGACATATAATTTCATACGAAACATTAATTTGTTTGACATATAATTTCATACGAAACATTAATTTGTTTGACATATAATTTCATACGAAACATTAATTTGTTTGACATATAATTTCATACGAAACATTCATTTGTTTGACATATAATTTCATACGAAAGATTAATTTGTTTGACATATAATTTCATACATGTACGGTAAGATCCTCTTGAAATGCGATACTAAAATTTCACTAACGACATTTATTTACTTTCTTGATATAATTTTTTTTTTAACAGCAGTAGACAGAATTATATATTATTGCTTACTATATATATTCCGTGGGTATGTTTTCGGGAATATCCTTCGGTTAACGTAACTTGTGTAGACATTTTTATCAAATATTTCTTTGTAGACATCTACATCATGTTTTTAAACATAGTTCCCCAAAGAATTGACTGTGGTCAATTTCAATATATAAACCCCCTCCTATTCAAGCATCAGCCCCAACCAATCCCCTTCTCGTTTAACCAAGCGGATGTATCACGTCATTGTTCCTCTAGCCACATTCTAACCTTGTCCTTGCCATAATCACATTCCTATAGAAATTCCTGACCTGATACCCTGTATATATTCATATAGTATAAGATGGTTAAACATTAGGTGATTATTTTGCGATAAATGGGAAGCTCCGTTTAAAGTGCCAAATTTCGATATTTAGCCTTACTCGTCCACTTCTTATCCCCCCCCATCAACTAAATCCATCCCATTCTGAACGTGATGAAGTAATCATGAATCCGGTGGCCAGAATGCCATATACGGATTAAACTGATCCCTAAAGCCCGTGCCTCTCGCTACCATAAATCTCTTAAAACCTACCCCGCCACGTCACGCCTCGGTTGTCGCTACATTGCATATCAAAGACATTCCAAGGAAGAAAAAAATCACGTGGCATCGGGAATGAGGAGGAAAAAATATCTGGTTTAAAGTTGGATGTCATGGGAAAGTCTGGCTGAGGGTAGTTGATTCAGAGATTTCTCAGCTGAAATCTGATACAACACGAACTCCACACTCATCTCTGGCAGGCTCGGTGGTAGATGTATCTGTGGAAGCTATGTGTGTTAAGGTGATCCATTGGTGGTTAATTAAAACATTAAGAACATTGCAAAAATCTTTTTAAAACTTTCAACCAATACAGCGATGATATAGTTGCATACTTAAACCTTGAAACACTTATAGACACTACGCCATCTTCTAATAAAGAGACCTGAAAGAACGGAAATACCATAATTACTTTGACACATCAGGAGCGTCAAGGCAGAGGGATTGGTTCGGCAACATGTTCGTTGGCTCCCTTCGAGGTAAACATTATTTCTAGATAACCGAGTTCGTTGTATGGGGATTGCAGCTCTGTGTTCGGAATTTCTCTAATGTTGACAGTTGGCACACTTGTGAACTATTTTCCGGAATCTCTTTGAACAGTTGGTAAAATATAATTTTATATAAAACTTGAAAAGAAGCGTAAACTGACTGTTTTAACAGACCTACAAAATCAGCATTTATGAGGTCCCAAACTTGGCGTTTCATAACGGGCACCGACTGATTGCTATCTCAGCTGTGGGGATAGTTTGGGGAGGACACCGATACTGGGGAGTAGAAAGAGGAGGAGATGGAGGGGAAGGGGAAGGGGGAAGGGGAAGGAGTTGCTGATAGAATTGACAGATGCAGTTCTGCCTCCCATACAGAAACTATTTTAAATCCCACGTTTTGTGGTCTCAAAACATATTTGAAATGCCTTATCTCAATATACAGGTCTCCATCGACTTACAGTATTATATTTAAAAACTGGTTCTTTTATTAAAGGCGTGTGGTGTGGTGTGGTGTGGTGTGGTGTGGTGTGGTGTGGTGTGGTGTAGTGTAACATTGAGTTTATTGCACAGGCGCCCAATTGGACGTTTTGACTAGCTATAAAACGATGTCTTGCTGCGAGAGTAAGGTCTACTATAACTTCTAACCTAAATGATATCTACCAGGATTTTTCTTAAACCACATGCCTTCATGCTGTGAAAAGTATTACCTTGGGCTGGAAATGTCACGACAAATTAGCGTTTAAGGCGAACTCAAGTTATTCAGCTCTAGCGTGTACATGCTTAATCTATTACTGGAACTAATACTTGAAATTGTAGAATGACACTATCATTGAAAACACATTTCTTATTAATGTCACTTTTTGCATAATCGACCATATACATCCATAACGGAAGTATCTTCTATCACGTCCGCGAAAATGTTACCATTAAAAAATGCAATCTACAGGACGTGCGTTTTCAGTGACCTGAGTCAACCGAGGTTAATACATTTCAAGCAATCAGTGTTGACCAGATCTAACCTGAGTTAACTGGTGTTAATCAAGGATAAAAATATAACACATTAACTGCAACCTGCCAGGAGAGGCGAAATTGCCATGCGTATTGCTATAACTATCTAAGGTAAACCATGTTTCATTGCTTTACAAAACAGCCAATGTACATTTTCTATTTAATACGAGGGGTGTTCATTGAAGAGTTCCCCTAAACCACTTTAGTTATCATATTTGGTTGAAATTTCACATGTGTAATGATACATGTATCTATGGGTTATGTCTGAATTTGCAGCACCGAACTATTAATCTTACCACTTTTTTACAGGTGTTAATATCGAGTAGGGTGTGACAATGGAGCCAGTAGAATACCGAGCAATGATTAGGTTGTTACATTTGAAAGGTCGCACACCAAAAGAAACTTTCGATAAAATGAAAGCAACTTATGGGGAAGATGCCCCATCATATGACGTTGTTAAACACTGGCATCGCCAGTTCAAGTGTGGTCGGACATCTGTGGAAACAGCTTCCATTCCTGGTCGCCCCCATTCAGCCATTGATGAGGACACTATCAATCAAGTGGAGACCGCTATTTTGGCAGACCGACGTATAACTGTTCGCCAGTGAGCACAAGATGTCAAGATCAGTGTAGGGTCTGTGGAAAAAATCATCCATGACAATTTGAACATGCATAAGGTGTCTGCACGATGGATTCCCAGGCTGCTCACACCTTTCCAAAAGCAGGAACGAGTCAATTGCTCAAAGGATCTTTTGGACATGTGCCAAAAAAAACAGGCAAACTTTTTTGACAGACTTATCACACAGGATGAAACATGGGTCCATCACTATGATCCTGAGACTAAAGTTCAGTCGATGCAATGGAAGCATGTGGAGTCACCACCCCCAAAGAAGGCACGTGTCCAACCCTCTGCAGGCAAGGTCATGCTCATGGTGTTTTGGGACCAGCACGGAGTAGTGATGATGGATTTCTAGGCAAAGGGTACCACAATTACAGGAGCTTATTATGCTTCACTGCTGCGGAAATTGCGGGACGCTATCAAGCTTAAGAGGCGTGGCATGATGACCAAGGGTGTCCGTCTCCTGCAAGACAATGCTCCAGTACACAACTCTCATGTTGCCCAGACAGAAGCGCGGTCCTGTGGCTATGAAATCCTTCCACATCCTTCTTACTCTCCTGACCTTGCACCATCTGACTTCCACCTCTTTCCAACCATGAAGTCATTTTTGAAGGGAAAACCTTTCAGAAATGATGAAACACTGATTTCTGAAGTCAAGTCCTGGTTTGAGACGCAAAATGAGGGCTTTTACAAGCGAGGTCTCCATAGTTGCATAAACCGATGGGAGAAGTGTGTAACTCTTGGTGGTTCCTTTGTGGAGAAAGACTAATACCTATGCCAAGTTTCATTCCACTAGGTCCATCGGAAGTGGGTCAGGGGAAATCTTTAATGAACACCCCTCGTACATGTAAAACGATAAGAAAGTTCTAGAATATTTGTTGTGTTTTTGCTTTCCCCGTGAAAGGAGGAACCATACAATAATATTGTGTTTCATATCGCTTTCATAACACGTGATACTTTTTTCATGACATCTAGCAGTCCCAGTCCCATCGACCATCTAATTCTTATTGCTGAATGAACACAGCTGGCATGTTTCTCCTATCTACTTAATATGATTGCATGTGCATTAAAAAGGGAAAAAAACAAATCATGAATCCATTTTGCAAAAGACAAAATGGTTCAATATCGTTGCACCAAAACTCGCATAAAAGGCTCGCATCAAGTGCCGATCTCTGTCGTTGGTGTTAAGCACATGCTAATATTGATATCGATATGATATCAGTGTTATATGATAATAAATACACACATCAGTATATACATGAAAAGAGAAATATATTGACGTAAGAGTTTAAGATTTACCCAAAAATGATGGTCGTGACTGATTGGCCATGTGGCTGTACACCATCCTGACGTACAATTGTTACCAGTTATAATTAGTATAAATAAGTTGGAACATGCATTTTTTAAACAGTGACGTCACTCATAGTAACATCGTTGCACGTCGTCAAATTTCGTTATAGCGATATCAATTTAATGTCGCTGCGCCTTACAATTGAGGGAAATCCGTACATGTGATCGTATTTATCAATTTGTTCAAACACACCACAATATTAACCACATAGCATTTACGTTTTATTACAGATGAACGATTTGTTCAAGTTAAATAGTTATCATTATACTTTGATGTAAATCTGTCAACACAGTGTTAGTATATATATTAATATAAATACATTTAAAGGGTGAATGTTGCTCACGAAATTTCAATCACTTGATAATATGTTCAGTAACGCAATAGAATACACAATAACCCCTGATTTGTTCAAGTTGTCATCAACAAGATTTGAGAAATACCTGCCTTAAAAAGTTAAACATATGAATACAGACAAAAGATCATCCTAAAGGAGACATTATTCGTTTCTCAGAGATCTCATTTCATCAGAACAGCGGGTACGGGTGGTACAGTCGCTGAAGGCGCCGCAAATCGCTGTGCATAGTAACGTCTCTTTGGGTGCCAGAAATCGAATTCCAGATTCGTCCTGATTATGTTTCTAGGTTTTCAACGCAATACCCGTACCTACGGGAAGTGGTAAACCTGGACTACTGTGGTATTTCCTCCCATAAATCAAGCTGACACACAGTGATATAACTGAAATATTGTTCACAGCACCATTACACCATATTCACTCAAGATATATTTTTGAAATAACATTTATCATTACTCGAAATAAAATCCAGCTAACCATCCGGCCTGTACGGTGATTGTGACTTCATAGTGGGTGATATCTGCTTGTCATGTCATAATTGATCCTCTTCAATTAACGCCTCGAGCTTGTGGTGCACACGCCCAGTCAACAAGTAAAAGTTCGTACATCGCGCTATTCACGCATTAACTCATAATACAGACAGCAACGATGGTATCTAATTTCACACAAGACACATATATGTTATATACCCCATGTACGGCATATTTCCTGTCCTTGTGATTATGAAAAGAAGAAGAATTAAGCCTTTAACGAAGTAAACCAATACAAGAAATTATAAGTCAGGAGGTAATTCCCGAGTAAATAAATCATGTAACAGATCCTCTAACTCTTCTTTGTTGTGTTTGTAGAGTCATGATACTGAATGTTGCAGAGACTAAATGGTGTTTACCGACCCTCAGCACGTTTTCCATAAACGTGTCAGAAGAAAATTAACCCATAACACAAAAAAAACTATCTCAGGTTCGCCACCAACATCTCCGATTACCGTCAGTGTTACGCAAACAGCGCATCTTCACATCATCTCCGTCGACAACGACATAGTCGGTAGTCCAGAAAGCCCCTTAATTCAGTTGGCGGAGCAGCTTCTGTAGGGTGCCTCAATTCCTCATCCACTGTTGTATTAGCGTGGAAAAAGATGAGCAGATGTTTCTATCATGCCATGCATCACCGACAAGATAGTCGCCGTCCTAAAGCTAGCGGTAAATATTTCCCCTCGTGCAAAAAACGAAAACAACATTAAAACGGATATATCTCTTTATTTCAACCACCTCTTAAAGGTTCAGCTGTGTAGGAGAGAGCCAGACGTTTCTTATCGCGTAAGCAGTATCTCCTGTAATCTCCAGCCAGGATGCCCTAGTGATGTATTGACATGAAGTCAGGTGTTGGGGTGTCATGGTGATGTATTGTCCCGAAGTCAGGTCCTGACATTTTATGGTGATGTATTCTCTTGAAGTTATGTGTTGGCGTGTCATTGTGTTGTCTTGAAGTTAAGGGCTGGAATTGTATAGTGATGTATTCTCTTAAAATCAGGTGCTAGGATGCTATGAGGACATGTAGTCTTGAAGCCAGTTGCTGGGTTGTCTTGGTGATGTACACTTGTTGTCTTGAAGTCAGGTGCTGGGTTGTCTTGTAGTCAGGTGCTGGGATGTCTTGGTGATGTGCACGTGTTGTCTTGTAGTCAGATACTGGGATGTCTTGGTGATGTCAACGTGTTGTCTTGTAGTCAGGTGCTGGGATGTCTTGGTGATGTTCAGGTGTTGTCTTGTAGTCAGGTACTGGGATGTCTTGGTGATGTCCACGTGTTGTTTTGTAGTCAGGTGCTGGGTTGTCTTGATGATGTACACGTGTTGTTTTATAGTCAGGTGCTTGGTTGTCTTGTAGTCAGATGCTGGGATGTCTTGGTGATGTTCACGTGTTGTCTTGTAGTCAGGTGCTGGGTTGTCTTGGTGATGTGCACATGTTGTCTTGTTTTTAGGCGCTGGGATGTCTTGGTGATGTACACTTGTTGTCTTGAAGTCAGGTGCTGGGTTGTCTTGTAGTCAGGTGCTGGGATGTCTTGGTGATGTCCACGTGTTGTCTTGTAGTCAGGTACTGGGATGTCTTGGTGATGTGCACATGTTGTCTTGAAGTCAGGTGCTGGGTTGTCTTGGTGATGTACACTTGTTGTCTTGAAGTCAGGTGCTGGGTTGTCTTGTAGTCAGGTGCTGGGATGTCTTGGTGATGTCCACGTGTTGTCTTGTAGTCAGGTACTGGGATGTCTTGGTGATGTGCACATGTTGTCTTGAAGTCAGGTGCTGGGTTGTCTTGGTGATGTACACTTGTTGTCTTGAAGTCAGGTACAGGGTTGTCTTGTAGTCAGGTGCTGGGATGTCTTGGTGATGTGCACATGCTGTCTTGTAGTCAGGTGCTGGGATGTCTTGGTGATGTTCACGTGTTGTCTTGTAGTCAGGTACTGGGATGTCTTGGTGATGTGCGCATGTTGTCTTGTAGTCAGGCGCTGGGATGTCTTGGTGATGTCCACGTGTTGTTTTGTAGTCAGGTACTGGGATGTCTTGGTGATGTCCACATGCTGTCTTGTAGTCAGGTGCTGGGATGTCTTGGTGATGTCCACGTGTTATCTTATAGTCAGGTGCTGGGATGTCTTGGTGATGTCCACGTGTTGTTCTGAGTCAGGTACTGGGATGTCTTGGTGATGTCCACGTGTTATCTTGTAGTCAGGCGCTGGGATGTCTTGGGGATGTCCACGTGTTATCTTGTTGTCAGGTGCTGGGATGTCCTGGTAATGTACACGTGGTGGCTTCAAGTCAGGTATTGGGTTGGACAAGACATTTTTCAAATTGTAAATGACTCGGGTAGATTATGTCTTGTGGAGATTGACTGGCTTCTTGAAAAGGCTCCACGGTTGCCATTTTGACAAATGTTTTGCTTGAATGTAAACAGTTTAGATTGTATAAAATACTCCATGCTAACGTTGCGTTTGTATCTGACCTCTGTCTGATAACAAATTCACAGTACTCATAGGTCTAACTATTAAATTCACGCAATGATGACATGTACAGATATGACTCATAAATTATGCACGATGCCATTTACTCCTTTGGGGTACCATGATCCTATGATAGTGAGTTCGAAGTCCAGAGTAGCCCTGATTATGACCAGGGATACGTCCATGTATTATACAATGAACTTTTGCATGTATCGAATAATGAATGCTACGTGAACATATTTCAGGCAATAACTTAATCAGCTGTTAATGTGGCTCGGAATGAGAGTTCGAGACACTGCCAAATGGCTATAAGTTTATCTCCAGACATTCTACAGGATATGGAGTAAACTTTTATACGGGGGAGGGTTTAGGGCTCACGTTTTAACCATTAAAGACGTCCTGGTTGGCTCGCTGGGATTCGCTTTGGTCGTAGGGAAGACATATCTGGCTGTTTGGTTGCTGTGATAGCTGACAGTGGTTGAGTATAGCATCGCGTCATATAACAGATATAAGTATATAAAAAACACGTGAATCAGCGTGGCTATAGATGCTTCATAGATCACGTTTCCACGGGCTACTGAAGACGTCTCTGAGTTGGGACGGCACGCATGGTAGGTCATAGGGTATTAATCCTATAGCATCTTTTTAGACGTGTAGAAGTAGCGATAAACCAGACGTAAAACCTACCTATAAAAGTTCAACATATGTCCATTAGGAGAACAATCGGTGGACAAGCGGGCAAGTGAGTGAGTGAGTGAGTGAGTGAGTGAGTGAGTGAGTGAGTGGGTTCTATCCCATTGATGTAGAAGATTGTGAAAGCCAGGAGTACGAGTATGGGGATCCAGACCATGGGTCATATTCATGGCGAATTTGAGATCCTGACAGGGCTAAGTGACGCATCTCTGCATATTTAATTCCAACGTGGAGACCAGTTGGTTTCACGTACCCCTCTAACATCACCAGACCAGACCACCAAAGACAGTGTCCTAAAATTATTCTACAGCGGCATACCTGCATAATGAATATGACACAGGCAGTTCAAGAGCCTGCATGTCTAATCATATATAATAGCTCCGAAAGTTTGGAGACAGTCTACCCATTCGACTCACTTCAATCCTCTCGGTCTTCTCGGCCAGCATTTGGTGAAATCCATATTTGAACATGATTATATGTTTTTCTTCTCGTCAAAATGGCTATCAAACCACACATAACATTCTCGCGCCAGTCTTGACCCTTATAAACCTACTATTTTTCTATCATAAAATATCTTATCTAAATCGGTTGTACGAAGTTTGTGCGGATTATTCATTTATTGATGAACCTTAATATATTTCATTGTATCATAAAAGCGACCGAGACTGTGTATAACTTCGAAATTAATTTTATTCATGAGTCATGAACAGAAATGACCCTTTCATGTTGTTTAGATAAGTGTCAAACGACTCAGCACTTCCCTGCACCAGGAGACATGGCGTTGTTGAACTTCAGGTTTTGTTTCTTTCAATTTCCCTCTTCAGACTGCCATAAGTGGCTATTTTTTATACTAAATGATTCCAGTTTGTGAAGTTTGTTTCGACTTCCCCCTATATAAACATCAAAGTTTATTGAACTCGGGCCCTCGTCACAACCCAGTTTCTTGGCGAACTAATCATTTTGTCACCTACAGTCTGCTGCGGAGGCGATACAAAATGTGATACCCCTACACCAACAAACATTTTTAATACAGCTTCTGTCAACGTCATGTGGGCGATCAGAAGCCCATCGGGAACACAAAGCAGTCTCTTTGATGAAGAATCTGATAAAATAGTTTGGGTCGACCCTGGATGTTATTATCATACCGATGAAGATCCATGTAGATGTGTTGGTTGCTTCTGCAATGTGACCTATACACGTTGACAGAAAGTAAACACTTTCCCTGTATACTTTCACATATAATTCCCGATCTTCCATTCATCTATTATTTCTTTTATTATATATCAACATTTATTGCAGTCTTATAAAGTATTTTCACGTATTTAAATAATGAATACTTCATGACTTCGGCCATGACGGACAAGTCCATTTTATGAACAGGGGGGTTATGTTTGTTATATCCCAGGTATTCTCAGTTTTCACGTCGAACACGTGTACCTTTTTCCCAGTACCGATTGTCATATATTTTGAATGATATCGTTTGTCCTATGTGTTCATCTGCGTTGCCCAGCTACACCTATGAGAAACAACTCACTGGACACTTCCCTCTCGAAAACACCGTCGTCCAATTTACGACGCCATCCAGTTGCGAGAGCATGTTCGAATCTCCAGAAATGACGTCATGATAGAACAAAGTTTTATCGTGAAATAAAAATGCTTCATTGTTCTTTGCGATATATTGCGCAGCTATCTTACATATATACACAGAACATTGATAGAAACAAGATACCACCGATACCTAAAGTTAATACAAAAACCGGTGCTTAACATTTTTCCAGATGCATATCTGAGGGAATAAAGGTGTCTTGTTAAGATAAGACAACGTTACACTGTTGTATTTGTACAGCCCAGTGCCGACATCAGTTGTCAGTACACTGAAATGCCAAAATACAAAAGATTTCATTTTATTGTTTGTTGTTTCATGCCACAATCAGCAATATTCGAACTCCTATCATGGCTGCCGGTAAAAAAATCCACTCTGGTCCAGACAAACCTGTGATTTATTTCATGAACAACGTACCACGCCATCAGGGTACGTTAACATGCAATGAATAAAAAAGTAGGGAATTATGACATACATGTTAATACCAATATTAGAACAAAGATAAGAGTTGACGACAAACACCAAAATAAAGAACGTTTTTGTCTGTAAAAAGTAACACCAAAACACATCTTATAGTTTGCGCCATACATGTGGTATTGTGCCATTCCTGATTTTCACACTCTCAAGAAGGGTCGATTAATCTCTGAGGACCGTAATTTCTGTCAATCTTACTGATTCTGCTTAATATCATGCAGTTGTGATTTCCTTGATTTCGTTCACCCCTGTTAGAATGGGTCTTTAGCAACCCATGCTTGTAAGAGGCGACTATGCTTGTCGTAAGATGCGACTAACGGGATCGTGTGGTCAGGCTCGGTGACTTGGTTTATGTTTGCGTAGATCGATGCTCATGATGTCAATCACTGGATTGTCTGGTCCAGGCTCGAAAAGGTACAGACTGCTGTCATATAGCTGGAACATGTCTGCGTGCGGCGTTAAACAACAAAGAAACAAAGAAACAAAATGATTTTATGAGGCGTCTGCAAAAACGCGCTGAGCGTCTACGGGCTATTAACATACTGGAAACTGGCAGAAGTCAGAGTGCAGTGGTCAATACCTTTCATGTTTCACTGTCTGTGATTAGCAGACTATGGAATAGGTTCCAACAAACCCAAGAATAATGACGCTCGACCCCGTTTAGGACGTCCTAAGTCAACGACAAGAGTAAAGGATCCGAAACCAGAACTCGAGCTCGAACGGCGAATTAAACTGCTGCAAACTTTTACTTTTTATTTATTTCCCAATTCGTTCATTATCATCATACAACTATTACCAGAAACTTATATCTTGGAGTTTTGGAAATTGTAAATTATTTTCCGAGTATCCTCTACCTTTTTTGAAGAGTATATTTGTGTAGCACGGTCAAAGTTGCTTGGTTCGTCAGCTTATTTGGATGTGCTGGTTGTTCAATACTTGAACAGTAATATTTCTTTACGTTCAGAGAAGTTCTCTGATATGGGATTCTCTATCCAATCAAATATTGTTCAAAACGTTAACAGTTACGTTTCTTAACCTTCTTCTTGAAGTTGTTTATTTTATAATTCCAAATCCGTCATAGAAAGAGCATAGATAGTGGCATTTGGCTCCGGTTGGACGAATGGCTGAACTCAGAAATTACAAGGCTTTCGCCTCAATTACGTTAAAGTTGAAAGTTGAAACAAACGTTTTGTAACAAAAAAAATTAAAAAAAATTTCTCTACATAATCATGCCCGCGCATTCCCGGGAATAATGCAGCTGAAGAGAGATCACCTTGGCGGAAACCTTTCGTAACAGTATACATTCTACAAGTCGCATAAATGATACAGATGCTTACAAAAAAACCAACAACAACACTGATACCAAGGACCTATATCCCTTGTGACAATTCAAATAAAGTCAAAGACCATCATTGTGAAACCGCGGATATAATTTTCACGTATCCCTTTAGTGCATTTTAGAGACGACATTTGATTTGCAATTCTGGTAATAGCCGCGGTACTTTCTGATTATCTGGATCAGCACCCCGGTATATTTGAAGAAGAGCAAACTGTACATTTGACCTATCACCCGTGTGGATCTCAAGACGGGTTAACATATCGTTGTAAGTCTGTTGAAACCCGAGATCACGTGAACTATTGAAAGTGTGTTTTTGTTCCTAAAATGAACAAGGTTAGTGACCGCGTTCACAGCGAGGCTCAAATCCCGACACACAGGTGGCGCTTCATTCATCTCGAGCCACGTGACAGATGTAGGGCATGAATGGACCACGTATCGATGTGCTATTACTTTAATTAGAAACATGAGCTGAATAGACCATGAGGTGATCGCATTGCTGACTCTATCAAAGCCTTACAATGGACGAAATATGTTTTGTTTTGTTTGTTGTTTAACGCCGCACTCAGCAATATGCCAGGTAAATGACGGCGGTCTGTAAATAATCGAGTCTGGATCATCCAATCCAGTGATTGCTATCATGAGCATCGATCCTCGCAATTTGGATTCGATAGCTTGCACTAACCAAGTCAGATAGCCTTACCACCCGATCCAGTTAGTCGCCTCTTGCGATTTGCATGGGTTGCTGAAGACTTATTCTGACCCTGATCTTCACAGGTCAGACGGAATATGTAGGCATGAAAGTATTAATAGAATTGTCAAATGTTTGATATGTGCTAATGGCTGATATATACACATGGATGATTTGTATGAATGGATGACAGTGGCGGATTAAATTTCACGTGTAATAAATGGCAGTTTAGATATCTTAAACACTCTGTTTCCTTTTGAAAATGAAACAAAAGCAAACCCACCAGTATCTCTAGTGACGTCATGGTAAGGTGTAAAAGCTGATAATTTTATCTCATGTGGTTTCTATATATTGACACAAAGTGAAAACACATATTTGATTTGC